>NC_068985.1:9483393-9492615 GCF_001194135.2 Octopus bimaculoides
CTTCCTTATCGCATACCGTGTTATCTGCTGGGCATGCTATATCTATGATCCAGCATAGTTTGTTTTCTTTCTCAATTAAGATTATGTCCGGCTTCCTATTCTCTATCTCATGGTCGCACTGAATCATAAAATTCCATAGGATCGTTGCATTTCTATTTTCGACGATGCCTTCAGGTTTGTGGTCGTACCAATATTTTGCTCTGTCAAGTCCATACTTATTGCAAAGTCTCCAATGGACAAGCCTGGCTATATTGTCGTGGCGTCTCTTATATTCCTTCTGGGCTAGTAGCGTACATTGGCTGGTAATATGCCATATTATTATTATTATTATTATTATTATTATTATTATTATTATCATTTTACACACACACACACACACTCGTATGTGTGCTTGCAAGTAAGTATGCATACACACACAAACACAGAGAGTCACGTGAGAAACAACAAAAGATAAAACTCAAATTAATCACCAGAATGCAAGTAGTTCAGAATAATTAGTAATTAGTAGACTGTAATAATCCAAACTCAGCTACTTACTGTTGAGTTTTAATGAGTATGCTCAGACTGATGAGCTCTTTACAGGGCACAAAGTTCAAATTAAACACGATGAATTCTAACAATTCAAAGAATTTTTGCTGCAAAGAAAAAAAATTAATAAATAAAAATACATGATTAAACAAACACGAGAAAAATATATTTCTTCAGGTTTTGGCAATTTTCAACATTTCATTCATTAATTTTGTTTTTTTTTTCATCTATTTTTATTTCAACAAAAGAGGTTGGTGGTGGTGGTGGGGGGGCAGTTGCAAGTGATTATTAGAGGTCCTTCCCTGACTACTGGAACTGATAGGGTGGGGTGAATGCCCTATCTGAACATCTGAAGACCAATGACTGCTGGGAAAAAAAAAACATGGTGGTGCATGGGGATGGTGGTGGGAGCAAGATCTGAAATGAATGTTAGCAACAATAAAACGAACTCTGGGTTGCAGAGTTAAATTGAGGCACACGTTAGGCTTGACAATATAAATATTTAATATATTCACAGAGGAAACAATGAACTAGGTCAGATCAAAGTATATTAATCCTAGATTATCATTATCATTATTATTATTATTATTATTATTATTATTACCACCGCTGTTGTTCATCAATAAGAGATTCTGTAGAGAGTTCATTGAGCTGGTTTGCCAAGAGAAGTAAATTGGATGCTTGCTATTCATCTAAGAGAGACAACACACACACACACACACACACACACACACACACACACACATTTTCATCATCATCATCGTTTAACGTCTGTTTTCCATGCTGGCATGGGTTGGACAGTTTGACTGGGAACTGTCAAGCCAAGAGGCTGCACCAGGCTCCAATCTGGTCAAACAGTCCAACCCATGCCAGCATGGGCAACAGACGTTAAATGATGATGATGATGATGATATACATAAGTGCTATTACCTTAGTTATAAGACAGAAAATGAAAAGAGCAAATGTCCAAAACATTAGACAAATTCACTCCACACAATAAATCACTTCATTGAACATGTCTACGAATTTTCCTGATGATTAATTTTTGCCAACATAGCACCAATTACCTTGGATTCTATATTTTAATCTTTTTTCTTATTGTTGTTGGTTTGCCAAATTAACAGGTGCGTGTGTGTGTGTGTGTGTGTGTGTGTGTGTGTGTGTGTACAGGCATGTGTATGTGTATAGCTACATATGGGAAAGATGTTGAATAGTAAAAATTACTTCCTCTAATAGTTTAACAATTATCAAGATTTTCAAAATCTATTGTAGTAACTGAAGCAGAAAATTAGGAGTGTACAGTGTGTACATAATAGATACACACACACACACACAATTTACACATTCACACACAGACACTGCACACATACACACACATACCCCAACACATACACTCTCTACACAACTTACATCATATACACGTACACACATATCACAACTTACACCATTCCTCCACACTCACACACAGACACAATACACAAAACCTATGCATACACATCATGCAAGATGTATCATACACACACACACCTTAGATGAAAAATATGTCCATATACATCCGATAAAACTTATATACAAACATCACTAAATATTTACACACATACACAGACACACATTTTTTAAATAAATAGGTTTTATCATTTTTATCTTCCTTTTTGTCTTCACCTTCCGTGTGTGTGTGTGTGTGTGTGTGTGTGTGTGTGTGTGTGTGTGTGTGTGCACATGTAAAAAAAACAGCAAAAGAATGTGTATATGTGTGGCAGACAGCAAAGTTTATTTGTAAATTTCAAAAGCAAATGTTTTAAAATATTACAGAGGCACAGACACACACAGATGATAGTTAAATTGCTTTTTCTTTCCCATTTCCTGTCCTCCGTTATGAAAGAACCACTATTCAACCACAAACATTTAAAAAATAACAGCTAAACCACCTTCAAGTTACATCTTGTTATTAAAAACAATTCGAGAAAGCAAATTCGAGTATGTTTTGGGTAAAGTGGTCCTAGATACAATGTCTGAATAAAAGGCAGGCTGGTCAGGTTTTGAACAACTTTGATCACAGATCTGCTGGATCAGAGCTGACCTAGGGTTCAACAACAACAACAACAGCAAACTAATACAGAAGCTTTTATGTTAGCAGTTCTCAACTGAGGCTCCCAGGGTCACATGCAGCCCTCAAGCATTCTTCCAATGGCCCTTAAC
Source organism: Octopus bimaculoides (assembly GCF_001194135.2). Taxonomy (NCBI): domain Eukaryota; kingdom Metazoa; phylum Mollusca; class Cephalopoda; order Octopoda; family Octopodidae; genus Octopus; species Octopus bimaculoides. The sequence continues at coordinate 9,486,121 of NC_068985.1, forward strand.
AGTTTTCCCTCTCTAAATATAATAAAGTTTCCTTTAACTGACTTGTGTTTTATTTGTTTCAGTGTGGCCCCCACCTAAAAAAAATCCAGGTATTGGATCTGACCTGGCTATTAAAAAGGTTTGGAACTATTGTTTCATGTAGCTTCACCTACAAAAATAGCAGCTAAATTGCCCATATGTTCCACCCTCCCAGCTTCAAAACAAAACATCCAGTCATATACTCCAAGGTAAACGATGTTTGAATGAAAGACCAACCAATTATGAGTGGAACCCCTATAGCCATATGCCTACTTCTTAGAGGCTGACCTGGAGCAAAACAAGGGAAACTTCTATGGAGTTTCTTAACCTCCTAGCAACAGCAGCCAAACTCCCTCATATCACACTGCCAAAATAAGGAAAGATATTGACTAATGTAGTTCAAGATATCCACCATGGTCAGCTTCGTCTTTTATCCTTTAGGAGTCAGGGGTTGATGAATAAGTACCAGTTAAATATTGGGGTCAATGAAATCGATTTTCCTACCTCTCCCAAAACTGTTGGCCTTGTACCGAAATTTTAAATCAATGTCATTCTAGATACACTATATGTCTCAATAAATCTTTTCTACTCTAGGCACAAGGCCTGAAATTTCTAGAGAGGGGAGCCAATCGATTAGATTGACCCTAGTTCACAACTGGTACTTAATTTATCAACCCCAAAAGGATGAGAGGCAAAGTCGACCTCGGCGGAATTTGAACTCAGAATGCAAAGACAGACGAAATACCGCTAAGCATTTCGCCCGGCGTGCTAAGGATTCTGCCAGCTTACCACCTTACTATATGTCTCAACAATGACAGGATAGCCACAACTAGAATGTCTTTGGTTATAGACCTGCTTCATCAGGATTGACCCGGCATGAAACAATCAACAACATTATGATTACACTACAAGTGTCAGCAGAAGCTACTTCATATGTTTTTGCTTTTTGTTCATTTTCACACTAATTAGATTGAACAAATATTTTGTTTTAACACAATGATTTTTTTCCCTTTGTTATTTAGTTTTTTAACATGTTTGTCATCCTCCATGCAGTCTTCCTATTGTTAATCATGCAATGAAACTATTGAGTGCTAGAGAACTTGCAGAGGCCGGAGAGAAATTAGGTCAGTATGTTTGATCTATTGAATGGTGGGCAAAAATATTAATTTACTTGAGAGAGGAAATACAAGTGGACTGTGAAAACAGCCAAGTATTAAAGACATCTGTATTATTTTCCAGCACACCAGTCAAATTTTTCAGACAAAAATTTATAGCAAGAAAATGGTAGAGCATCTTATATACCAAAACAACTTTGAAGGAACAAAAATTTCATGTGTGAAGTAGTGGAATCTGGAAAGATAGTGATGCAGTTTTAACGCTACACTATATGTTTACACTATAAATAGGCATAGCTGTGTGGTAAAAAGTTTGCTTCTCACCCACATGGTTCTAGGTTCAGTCCCATTGTGTGGTACTCTGGACAAGTGTCTTCTATAATAGCCTAAGGCCAGCCAAAGTCATGTGAATGGATTTGGTAGACAGACACTCAAAGGAGCCTGTCGTATGTGCGTGTATAATAACAATAACATCGAAAAATACCTTAGGAATGAGAACCCAGGTTCAAAATTTCCCCAAGATACCTGATGAAGGCTGAAGGGTATATCAGCCGAAACGTTATGTTAACAACAAACATGATGAGGACAAATATCTGTCAAATGTAAATAATGTACATAATTCCTTGTCTCTTAAATATAGAAGGTGATTATAGTCACAGTAGAAATGGCAGATAGAGGAGACAGCATGCCTGTGAACAAAGACTAGAGCATGTCTGAGAAATTTTTGTAAAACCATTTAATGTTGGGGATCTATTTTAAAACAGGGGCGCCAGTATTTTCTTAATGAAACACAAACGAAACACTTTGAAACTTGAGACACTGGTAGAATATGTCATATAAAACATCTTTTACTCTTAGTCTTCTTAACAAAAAAAAGGAATTTGCAAGTTATTCCATGTTAAAGTTGTCGTATTTCTGTAATTTCAACCAATCACTGACGTCTATTCAGCTCAATAGAGTTACTGCTGGGCGGTCATAAAAATGTTATTCCCTGTGACATATTTCATCCGGTTTAATCGTAATTTATACGCATATATTGTTTATACAATAAATTACGCTGTGCGTATCTATGTGTGTAACAATTTTAGAGTTCGGATTCTCGAGTTAGGGTTAGGGTTAGGGTTACGGTTACGGTTAACAGTCTAGTTAGGGTTAGGGTTAGGGGATTAATACGATATACACAGTTACAGCGCTAACTGTTTTCAACTGAATAGACGTCAGTGATTAGTAGAAATTATCAAAATAAGACAATTTTTTACATGAAATAAATTTGAATACAAAAATATTTTTCTGTTCTATAACACAAAATAGATAAGTATACGAAGTCTGAAAGTCTTTCCGTACCAAAAACACTACATAAAACATAAATGAAAACTGGCGCCCCTGTTTTAAAATAGATCCAATGTTGGCTGCATAGAAAAATTCCACTGCTTTCAAAATGATTTAAAATGCATAATATTTGTGGTTTCCATTTTCCAAGGAGTTAAAAGTTTTTGGCTTCAGTGACAATGCCAAGCCATTCACATGATAACGAAATAGTTGTCTTCAAATCAGTAATTCTGCTGACACTATTCCTATACACTACAGACTATATTATCTCTTACTTTCTCAACTAAAATCCAATTTATGTTGTCTGGATTATAGATTAACCAATGAGGCAGAAAACAACTTCAGAAGTGAACAGTATATTTTTGTTAACAAAAGACAAAATGGCTGTAAGTTGTAAAATTTTTATTTTGTTAAGTTTTTAGCTTAGTCTTAATTTTGAGTTTCTTTTTAATTTATAGCAGTTAATGTGGACATGAGAAGAGATTCCAGCTGATCTCAGAGATAGCGCCATTGTTACAATCTGAATGGAGACAAATTAGATTGTGACACTTACAAAGGAATTTCATGCTAATCTGTTGTTGGAAAAATTCTGCCGAGAATCTAGTTCAACCAACCCAACATACCATTAGAGACACACCATCATTGTCATCATCATCTAACATCCATTTTGCCATGCTGGCATGGGTGGGAGGATTTGACAGGAGCTGCTTAGCCAGAGAGCTGCATCAAGCTCCAGTTGTCTGTTTTGGCATGGTTTCTATGGCTGGACAGCCTTCCTAATGCCAACCATGCCCCACCCCACCGCACCCCAGTAAGTAGGGACCTGGTCCAGTTACTCAAATACATGGACAGATGGTGCAAAATGCAGAGTTGCTTTACATATCTGGATAGTTCACCTATTACAGAAGGTTGACATTGTTGATGAAATCTTGCACTGATTTCTTCTTCTTCTTCCTCCTCCTCCTCCTCCTCCTCCTCTTCTTCTTCTTCTTCCTCCTCCTCCTCCTCTTCTTCTTCTTCTTCTTCTCCCAAAAGACCAGACATGGCTGGTCAATCACCAAACTTGTCAATCAAATATGTAAATGCTGCAGAGGTCATCACAGCCACATGCAGACGCACGGAACTTAAATCTGGTGGACAATTGACTTTAAACCAAACAAATTGCCTACTCTCACAGCATCATCATAATGGTGATCACAATAACCACTAGTGACAGTGGTGCTGCTGTTGCTGCTGCTGCTGCTGCTGCTGCTGCCTTCAGTATTGTAATTGAGGAACATCATCATCATCATCATCATCATCACTTTATTTCATAGCTAATCATGCTAATGATAATCGAAATTATCATCGCAATTGTCATCGTCATCACTGCCGTGTTACACTGATCAATAGCTGTTTCTATCATAAACACTGGCACCATTATTACCATCATCAATATTATCGCATCACCATAATTAATCCTATTAGCATCATAGCAATTATCATCACAATCATCATCATCACCACCATCATCATCATCGTCATCTGCTTGTCTTCAGTATCACCATCAACCTTAGCACCACCACCACCATCATTATCAACAACATTCTTGCTACCATGAATATCAGAACTACCATCACCATCACCATCACCATCATCATCATCATCACTACCAACAAAATTCTAATCATCATCATCATCGCTATGGACAACATCATTCTTGTTATCATCAGTGTCTTCAACATCTCCAACGCCACCACAACCATCATCATTTATCACTGCCATCATCAGGACCGCCCTTCTTTTTAATTACCGTTTTCCCTTTTTATTCTTTGTGTTTTGGTATCAGACAACCCCCATACACTGGCCGGCAGACAAATTGATGATCCAGTTGATTACACACAAGTCTCATTTAGTGTTCAAGAGACAAATAACAAGCAAATCTCCATCAAAGAACAGCTTAATTCTTTAAAACGAAATGTACATTAGATTGCGAGATTCTTCTTAGACAATAAGTTAGGATGGTTATGGCCAGACTTTCTTCGATCACAGGATTCTAAGAACAGCAACATCAGCTCATAGTCTTAATCATTTTCTTTACTGCATTTCTACTGAATTATTAATGGTATCTCTCAGCTTGGAATCATGCAGTGGTTTTCTTCTCTACAGGTAGAGGTGAGTAAAGAGTAGAATCAACTGAAGGAGCTCTTAGTTTATACCTGACATTTATTTTAACAGACCCAGAAAAGAGAGAGAGAGTGTGTGTGTGTGTGTGTGTGTGTGTGTGTGTGTGTGTGTGTGTATGTGCGTGTGTGTATGTGCGTGTGTGTGCGTGTGTGTACACATACGTATGTATCTATATATATATGTAACTACATGCGAATCATTGGCAATATTTTTTCCTTTCTTGGACTTTCCTTTGTCTCCTGTTGCTGAAGAGCTTTGCTCGAAACGTAAAACTACCATTCTTTCCTTCCTTGAGCATCTGCTAATAATTTACATGTACCACATGTTTTGGTATCCAGAAGACCCAGTGTGACAGGTAAGGCTATGGAAGTGATATGGAAGCACTGTAGCTAAACTCTCGGTTCTATAATAATACAAGTGAGGAATCTAATGCAGGTCTTGTATGAGCATGTATATGTTAAATAAAATGAGACAACAAAGCCAAGGCTGTGTGGAATTTTCAGGATATTTATAAAGAGAAAGTTAGTCTTACAGCTGTTTCTGGGATATTACGGACATCCTTTCATATATATTTATTACAGATTGCTTGAAGCTAACTTTCTTCCTACACCTTGATCCCTGTTATTCAACTATCTCTTTTGCATTCATATGTTTACAGTTTAGATCTTAATTATAAAAAAAAATATGACACCATTATTCTATGCTAATTTAGTTAATTGTAAGATAGAAATTTAAATGTAATAAAATGTTTTAAAAGAAATTTAAAGTCCCTATGGGATAACTGTAAACCTACTTTTGGGTCACCCTGTATATGTATGTATGTATATATGGGAGAATATACGAAAAAACAACAACAGACGAGGACAAGTGGTGTAAATAACAAAAGGATGTATTAGTATGACGCCCGGGAATACGGAAAGTCTTTGACGTTTCGAGCTACGCTCTTCAACAGAAAGAATACATATATATATATGTGTGTGCGTGTGTGTGTGTGCGTGTGTGTGTGTATGTGTGTGTGTGTGTGTGTGTGTGTGTATGTATGTATATATTTGTGTGCCTGTGTTTGTCCCTCCTACCATCGCTTGACAACCGATGTTGGTGCGTTTATGTCCCCCATAACTTGGCAGTTCAGCAAAAGAGAATAGAATAAGTGCTAGGCTTACAAAGAATAAGTTAAACTAAAGGTGGTGCTCCAGCATGGCCACAGTCAAATGACTGAAACAAGTAAAAGAACTAAATATACATATATATATATATATATATATATATATATATATATTGTGTGAACTTGTTTGTGTGTGATAGAGAGAGAGGAGAGGGGGTTAGTCCCAGAGGGGGTTAGTCCCAGAGGCTGTGAAAAGGGAAATGACCATGCCTTTCTTTCTATAAATAGAAAATTAATAAATAAATAAATAAAAATACAGCAATACAACCAGCAGTCTCCTTTTTTTTTTATTTTAGAAACTCTTGCTAAACTACAATCAAACTGAATTCTTACACTGGAACAAAACATTTAAGGAAGAAGTGGAGAAAATGTTCCCCAGGACATTAATAACATAAGGGAATTCAAATGTCTTGAATAAGGAACCACGAATAAGGTGAAGAGGACTCACCCAACACAATCACCACCATCTTCGTCATTATTGTCATGATGATGGTGGTGACGGTGGTGGCAATGATAGGAGGAGGGGGTTCATCATGGTGACAGCAACACTGAGAAATAGGTCATCTTTTGAAATTCTCTCAAGTTTCTGCAAAATCTTCATACGATACACACCCACACACTGAAACTATTGTTGACATATATATATGTGTGTGTGTATGTATGTATATATATATATATATATATATATATATATATATATAT
>NC_068985.1:9493398-9505815 GCF_001194135.2 Octopus bimaculoides
GATTCTTGTTTATTTTTATATATCTTGACCATACGTGTACTGATGAACAAAAGAATACAGGTTACTTCACAGTTTTTTCTGTATTTGATTGAGAAACCAGTGGTCTACCGTTGAGTTAAATGTTTTTAAGAGATAAATTTTGAAAAGCTGCATTCCCTCGCTTTCGGTAAATATGTTGCTTATTTTTGGTAGTTTTTTTTACTTATTTAGTCCCTCGATAGTGTGAGGTATTGATACACAGTTAATGCCCTTTATATATAATTAAATATATCTATGAAGAAACGATGAATTTTTTCATTACGAAATTTTTCGTTATTTTTTCATTATGAGGTTTTTTCACGCTGACTACTTGATAAATTCTTATAAAGAATTTATCCTATATTATATTATATATATATATATAGATATACATACACACATACACACATACACACACACACACACTCCAGCCCTAAATGCGAAGGATCTTCCTATATTCTTTCCTTTTCTCTCATTACACATATCAGACGGTTATTGATGCTAAGAAGAAAAGCAATCACATTTGCTCAGCGTTAAATTATACTAACCTGTATATCTGGAGGTTTCAAGTGAATTTTCTCAGCAAACTGAGACAAAGTGTGCTGTGACTCAAGGATGAAATAATTGGCATTGTCCTGGTGATAGATGCTGTTGATGACATCAAGGATATTACTACAGAGGTGAACTGACGTGGCCTGGAATTGGAGAAAGACATTTGTGAGTATGAACGACAGAGCACCAAATACAAAATAGAATATTGTCTGTGTGTGTGTGTGTTGTAAATCAGGTGATATAAGACAAAATTAATTGATGGAAGCAGCACTGGATTAACCATTAAGTAAAATAAACACGTGCTTAGGGCACCAAACAACAGGGGGACATCACAGAAATAGTAAAAGGTTTATGGCAAAAAAGAAATCACTTTAAATTTGTTAAAATAATATTTGGGATGCTTTGTCTCTACAGCAGATGGGTTACGTAAGATCAATTTTGAGGATCCGATCAAAGACTTGGCAATTAAAAAAGAGAAAGTTTTTCAAGTATGAACAAGAGCACTCAGAGAGTACAAAGCTCTGCCAAGGCAACACCATAAGGCATCCAGCAACACCATAAGGACACAGATCGTGTTATATAGCCAGCTGGAGACGATGTCTCTTGGGGCTAAATTACAGCAACATTCGTCCTAAACCAGGACTGCCATGTCATGTTGGCGTAGGAGTGGCTGTGTGGTAAGCTGCTTGCTTACCAACCACATGGTTCTGGGTTCAGTCCCACTGCGTGGCACCCTGGGCAAGTGTCTTCTACTATAGCCTCGAGCCGACCAAAGTCTTGTGAGTGGATTTGGTAGACGGAAACTGAAAGAAGCCCGTCGTATATATGTATATATATATATATATATATATATATATATGTGTGTGTGTGTGTGTGTGTGTGTGTGTGTGTGTGTGTGTGTGTGTGTATGTGTGTGTATATGTTTGTGTGTCTGTGTTTGTTCCCCCAACATCGCTTGACAACTGATGGTGGTGTGTTTACGTCCCCATAACTTAGCGGTTCGGCAAAACAGACCGATAAAATAAGTACTAGGCTTACAAAGAATAAGTCCTAGGGTCGATTTGCTCGACTAAAGGCGGTGGTCCAGCATGGCCACAGTCAAATAACTGAAACAAGTAAAAGAGTAAAAGAGTGAATCTTTACTCCAAAATACTGTTTCTGAATATCTCACATTGTGAGATTTAAAAATAGTTATTTTCTAATTGCAGAAAGCTTTCTTCAATCGGAAGAACTTCATTCATCATGGTAAACCACCAATTTTTTCTGCTGCTGTTGAAGCCTAAAATTTTTAACTGCACAACCAACCCACAGTACTTGTCTAGCGTCAGTTCTGTCCTCGTTCATTTGCAGTTAAGCCCCATGACTATGGCATGAAATGGCAATGAGTTAGCTAAGTTGTCTGGAACTTATCCATAAAGTTGTTGTCACTGGCAACATTATCATCATCAGCAGCAGCAGTAGAAACAGCTGTAATATGGATGCATTATATTAATGTATTAACCCCTACTTTTTGGTATGAGACATTTTGGCACAGCTATTTTGGCGCCACTTATTGCTTAACAACACACATTTTAATGTTACCTTCATTTTTCCCCCTCTCCCTTCCTGTCTTTCACCCATTCCCTCTCTCCCCTCACTCTTTTTATGCATATGAGCATCACCATCATCATCATCACTTAACGTCTGTCTTCCATTCTAGCATGGGTTGGACGGTACCACAAGAGCCAGCCAGGCCGAAGCCTGCATCAGACTTCTGTGACTGTTTTGGCAGGATTTTTACAGCTGGATGCCTTTCCTCACACCAACCACTCAGCGGAGTGGACTTGGTGCTTTTTATGTGGCACAAACACAGGCAAGGTGAGTGGTGCTTTTTACATGTATGAGAAGTAAAGTGTTTACGTTAATCAAATTGTAATGTGTGTGTGTCACTTCTCCTCTTTCCATATGTGCATATTTCTGAGCATGCGCGCGTGCGTGTGTGTGTGTGTGTGTGTGTGTGTGTGTGTGTGTGTGTGTGTGTGTGTGTGTGTGTGTGTGTGTGTGTGTGTTGTATATGTATGTGTTGAGCCCCAGTACCAAAAGTCAGCCATGAAAATCATCAGTCTTCAAAGAGTTGGACCCAATTGTCTCATCCCATCCTTAATTAGGTGCAGGAGTGGCTGTGTGGTAAGAAGCTTGCTTCCCAACCACATGGCTCTGGGATCAGTCCCACTGCATGGAACCTTGGGCAAGTGTCACCAACTATAGCCTCGGGCCAACCAAAGCCTTGTGAGTGGATGTGGTGGACGGAAACTGAAAGAAGCTCATTGTATATATATGCGTGCGTGTGGGTGTATGTATGCATATATGCATGTATTTGTGTGTCTGTATTTGTCCCCTCACCATTGCTTGACAATCATTGTTGGTGTGTTTACAACCCTGTAACTTAGAGTTTCATCAAAAATGACTGATAGAATAAGTACTAGGTTTACAAGGAATAAGTCCTGGGATCGATTTGTTTGACTAAAAGCGGTGCTCCAGCATGGCTGCAGTCAAATGACTCAAACAAATAAAAGAATATTAGCCTCCTTTTTTTCTTTTGTCTTTTTCTTTTAATTTTTTCTTTGTTTGTTTTTCTTTTGTTTTGTTTTTTTCTTTAATAGCCTGATCATGGAAGCTTTCAATATTTAACTCGTTCGCTACCATATTTTCGTTGAAGTAATACACAGCTTTTGCTTCAATTAATATTGCAAACAATAAAGAATTAAGTAAAATAATTTTGTCATTATTAAGCTGGTGTTTGAAACAAAAGTTACCGTTGAATTTTGTTGAAATGTTATAACTGAGATTACTTTCAAACAAGGTTTATATCATAGAACCAGGGGCAGTCTCAGGTAGGTTGGTATCAAAAGGGTTAATGCTAGAACACAGGAAACGTGCCAGAAACAGAAAAGAAAACCTGCAATCTTTTGGCAATGAGACCAACCTTGTATTCGTCAAGCTGTGAAATGATTCATCATTAAGTTTTGTAAAAATAATATGAATATCGAGTAAAAATAATATAAACTGCTGTTTTATTACAAGTTAATTTTAATGAAAGTTCAAGGTTACCCTTTTCCTTATAATCTGTGCTGGTTTGAATGGTTCATACGTGTGTGCGTGCATGAGCATCTATGTGTGCGTGTGTATTTATATATATACACACACATATGAACATGTGTGTGTGTGTCTAAGTATGTATATATATATATATATATATATATTAGAAAAAATAATAAGGTGTATATATATATATATATATATATATATATGTATGTATGTATATATATATGAATGTTTGTATGTATGTTTATGTTTATATATATATATATATATATATATATATATATATATGCACATACACATCAACGTGTGTGTGTGTGTGTGTGTGTGTGCATATGGAGTGGTATTTTTCTTCTCTTTATACACATATAATAGATTTATTTGGGACACTACCAGAATAGAATCTAAATACATGACCAAACTAATGATAACAGTTTGGAATTGTTCCCATTAGTGACTAAGATAAATAAAGCAAGTATATGGTTTGGTAAGAGAATTTAAAGATGCTGTGTTTGAAGCACCAATGCAGGAATTATTCAGATTAAAGAAAGGATAATCAAACGGTGAGTCTAAAACTGAGCCAACATCAATATAAATAAATTGAAATTGCTTATGGAAAAAAATTAGAAGTAGTTTAAGAAAAACCTACTTTGCTAAGTTATATATTCAGATTAGAAAATGAAGAAAGGAAAATTGATTAAGATCATTGGTGCAGGCATTGTTGTGTAGCAAGAGGATTGCTTCCTAACCACATGGTCCTGGGTTCAGTCTCACTGTGTGGCACTTTGGGCAAGTGTCTTCTGTTGTAGTCTCACGCTGACCAAAGCTTTGAGAGGGGATTTGGTTGATCGAAACAAAACAACCAATTGTTTAACCAACACATTAAATGCATGATCAATTAGTTAGTTAGTTACGAAGAAGTGATATTGAACCAGTGTGTGCTTTTATTATTATTATTATTATTATTATTGACGTAATGACCTTTCCACGACACAAGACTTGTTTCAAAACATGAATTTACATCAAAAATCTTGCAAACCAAACACAAAAACAAAATTAGTCGAATAGCTTATAACATTAAAAAGCATAAATTTTCCTTTCTAGGTGCCAACCTGTAAACCTATTGACATTTTCATGGTTAATATCTATTCTTATTACTACCTTATATTCCTTCAAGATCATGCCAAAACTTTAATTCCTCTGGGATTCAACGCCATTATACTGACATAAACTGCGATGTGATAAATAACCAATAATTATAAAGACAACTCTTAACATTGATCTGTAGAAGAAGACAAGAAGAAAATACGGAAATAGAAACGAAATGAAATCAATGAAGAAATTGATGAAATCTTTTAGGATATCTCCTTTGTTTTAGAGATTTTGCCAAGTTAATTATTGTAATTACATACTGTTTCAATGAGGGCAGAAGAGAGGAAAGTATTACATCCTAGATTCAAGAACATGTAAATTTGATGAAATTTTGAAAACATGCAAAGAGACATGAGAAAAATATGGCTGCTGAAATGATTCAAGAGGCTTGTTCATCAATCATCATCGTCATCGTTTAACATCTGTTTTCTATGGATGATTGGATGGTTGGACTAGGGACTGGCAAACAAAGAGGCTGCATCAGGCTCCAATCTGATTTGGCAATGTTTCTACAGCTGGATGTCTTTCCTAACACCAACCACTCCGAGAGTGTAGTGGGTGCTTTTTACATGCCACCAGCACAGGAGCCAGTCAGGTGGCACTAGCATCGGTCACATTCAGATGGTACTTTTTATGTGCCACTGGCACAGGAGCCAGTTGGAGCTGCAGGTGGGGTGTATGGCATCGACTACATTTGGATGGTGCTTTTCACATGCCACCGGCACAGTGAGCCAGTCAGATGGCACTGGCATCAACCCTGGAGAATGAAAAGGTATTAGGGAAAAAATAGGGAAAAAATTAGGGAAAAAATAGGACATGACATTCAAAGCTGTATATAATATAGCAATATAGGCCTAAGCGGGTCCTGATTGTGAAGACCTATGATCAGTACCTTCTCATTTTCTTTTGCATTAACTCCTTTAATGGTGTCCTTTTTGAGAGAGTGGGTGATATATACATGCCTAAGAATGTGTGTGTGTGTGTGTGTGTGTGTGTGTGTGTGTGTGTGTGTGTGTGTGTGTGTGTGTATTGGCAGTAATACAGGGTATTAGTGAGAGGTACTATTCATGTGACAGTAGAGTGCTTCCACTTCACTCATGGTTGGAGTGTCACAGCTGAACAAGGATTTGAGTTTTAACCGTACCAGGTTATCCTACACTGTAGATTGGCACAGACCAACAGCTGAATTATTCAACCCAGGGTTTCAGTAGGGACTTTATTAGAGACGAATGACAACCTCTAGGTGCTGGTACTATGAGAAAATGTACTCAGTAATCCCTGTAAAGTGATTGATGAATGAGCAGAGACAATATAGGATTGAGATGATTGACAACTTCTTTCATGCTAAGAGAAAATGCAATCAGTAGATTCTGCAAAATGGTTGGTAATAGGAATCCAGTCATAAAGACAGAGTCAGAAATGAAACAGGAGTGAATCATGCGTCTCTGTCCTGTCTGGAAGGGAGGTAACTCAAAATAATGATTGTACTGGGACAGCCTGCTCAAAATCTGCCAAATATAAAATGATAATATTCTTTTCTACTCTAGGCACAAGGGCCTGAAATTTTTGGGGAGGGGGCCAGTCAATTAGATTAACCCCAATAGGGAACTGGTTCTTAATTTTTCGACTCTGAAAGGATGAAAGGCAAAGTCAACCTCAGCAGAATTTGAACTCAGAATGTAACGACAGACAAAATACCTCTAAGCATTTCGCCCAGCATGCTAACGTTTCTGCCAGCTCGCCACTTTGTAAAATGATAATATTAATGATGATATACACATATGCTCAGTTTCCATTTACCATATTTCACTCTGTTTTCCTCACAAGATTTTCATCAGCTCAAGGTTATCTTAAACAGCATTTGCCAAAGGTACCAGGCAGAACGGAATTAAACCCAGAACCACACAGTTACTGTGCCCATCAGTGTATGAATCGAGAGAGATTTGGTTCCAATTTTTAATTGAATGAGCAACCACTAAGGAGCTGTCTTGGTAACTCAAAATAATTATAAGGAGAGCTGAACAATTTGTGGGTAAATGCCTTCCATTATATGAAGAATCTTTCCCCTCACATGCATCATTCTTTCACTGGCAGAATGTTCTGGAGAATTTAAAGGAAAATGAAAAAAACAGAAGTGGTGGTTTAAATAGATAAATGATATTTACCTTAAGAAATACTGATTGGAGGACCTGAAAAGCTTGGATATTTCTCACACTAACACCTGCAAGGAAAATACAAGATTTCAATATTAGAAAATGAAAATGGTATGAAAATGGCAAATGAGGAAATTTTACCCACATAAGTTATTTTGATTATTATCAGAACCATCATAAATTAACAGCCACTTCCTATGCTCACATGGGTCAGACAGAATTTCTTGAGGCAGTTGTTCTAGACACTCCATTTTGCTCATTTTGTGCACACACACACACACACACACACACACACACACATTGGGTTGTGTCTGGGGAGATTCATTCTCTTTTGGTGCCTTATTATTTGACACACTCACTGGTAAAAATTTCCACTCATCTATTTATTCTTCTAAAATTTTCATTCCGTCTTACAACCTTTACAATAGTCGTTGATTCTGTCCATTATCGGACAGAAGTGTCTCTAGAACCCGCTTCAAATGCAGGGTACGTCTGTTCCGATAATCAGTGGTGACTTGGTCAGCGAATCTTCTGTGATGGTCAGCAACCAACAGCAAGATGACCTACTAAATTATCATCATCATCATTGTTTAACGTCTGTTTTCCATGCTGGCATGGGTTGGACGGTTTAACTGGGGACTGGCAAGCCAGGAGGCTGCACCAGGCTCTGATCTATTCTGGTAAGGTTTCTACAGTTGATATCCTTCCTAACTAACACCAATCACTCCAAGAGTGTAGTGGGTGCTTTTTACCTGCTGCCGGCACAGGAGCCAGTCAGGGCAAGGGGCCTGGGTTCGACCACATTCAGACGGTGCCACCGGCACAGGGAATCAGTCAGGTGGCACTGACAACAACCCACGCATGAATGGTGCTTATTGTGTGCCACCAGCATGGGAGCCAGTGAGGCAGCACAGGCATTGGCTCCAACTACAATTTGATTATAATTTGATTTGATTTGATTTTGATTTTACTTGACTCAATAGGTCTCTTCAAACAACAATTCAAAGGTACTTTTTAAATGGGCTGGTTACGCCACACTGGTGGAGGCTACGGCTGTGATCTCACTTTGCTTGCCGGGTCTTCTCCATGACAGCATATCTCCAGAGGTCTCAGTCTTTCATCGTTGCTTCTGTGAGGCCCAACATTCGAATGTCATGCTTCACCACCTCATCCCATGTCTTCCTGGGTCTCCCTCTTCCACGGGTTCCTTCTATAAATCACACTATCCCAATGAGTATATGCATGTGACCGGGAACCACTTGTGAACTTGTATTCCCAAAGACACTCCAAACATGAACCCTACATCATTAAGCTAGTGTTAGGAACATAAATTGTGACTAAGGTTTGGTGGAAGATTTTAATTCAAAACTTAGAAAACAAGACATTTGTACTACAGAGCCAGAAGCCGGTTTCAGCTGGGTTGGTAACAAAAGGGTTAATAAGGACAAAGTTATCTTAATAAATTTTTCATCATTCCCCAAACTAACTGAAATAAAATCTGTGTATTTCAACAGAAAAATGGTAACATAAGGGTCCAACATACCTTTCCCAGTGGCTTGTGGAACAGTGAATCCTGGCATTAGAAACAGTGAACCGGTGCTGGCTTGACCAGGTTTTAACTCAACAAAACCACACGTGGTTAAGGAGCCGACAAGAAGCACAAGATTTCGGAGGGCTTGTTGACTGTCTTCACCAGGACTTAGTTCTAATCTGAAACAGAAGAAATTAATAAAGAAATACAAATTAATACAGGTAAAAAAAAATAAGCAAAAAAACCCCATTAAATTAGACAAGTCATTACCTTCTCCCTGCCCCTGTCCTTTCACATTCAAATTGAACCACCAACACTACCACCACCACCACTGCTGTGTTAGCTGAGAGATATTCGTAGAAGCTCCACCTATCTAAACTCTGGCCAGAACCTAACAGCAAATTTCCTCCCCTCACATGGCCACCACATCCATCCCAAACAACAGCTCCAAAGCAAAAGAGGCCCACACTAGTCATCCTCCTGTTCACATGACCCCCACCCCTCTTCTTCTCGCAAAGCTCTTCAGCCAACCTTGTGACATCACTGCCCCCCACCCCCCACGCACATCCAGCTCATCTCAGTCCTACACCTGATGACTGCCGGTTATTTTGCATTTTTAAATAAAGTAAATCATCATCATCATCATCATCATCATCACCACCATCACCACCATCACCACCACCATCATCATCATCACCATCATCACCATCATCACCATCATCATCATCATCACCACCACCATCACCATCACCATCACCATCATCATCATCATCATCATCATCAAACATCCGTTTCCATGCTCGCTTGGTCTGGGCAGTCTGGCAGGGTCCAGTAAGCCACTGGGCTACATCATGCTTTATATCAGCTTTGACATGTTTCGCCATGGCTGGATATCCTCCCCAACAAAAAACTGAAGTCGGTAATGTTATTATTTAGTAATAAAAGAAAAATCCAGAAAAGCAGGGACTTACTTCAGGAGAAATTCCGAGAGGAAAATATAGCCTTGGTTTGATCGAAAATCATCCAGTAACGTGTGAGATACTTCGCTGGAGTCTTTAAGAAAACAGAAGACTGTCACTACCATTTCCACCATTTCAATAGGACACAAGTCTTGAGCTTGTTGCATGTTTTCTATACAGTGACGGACACAACCTTTTTCTATAAGAGACAGAGCAGGAAAGAAAAGATAAACAAGACATTTATAGATTGACTCCGATAAGTATTATAAGGTATTTCATCAGTAACTTCTTCTTCTTCGTCGTTTAACGTCCGCTTTCCATGCTAGCATGGGTTGGACGATTGGACTGAGGACTGGTGAAACCAGATGGCTACACCAGGCTCCAATCAGATTTGGCAGAGTTTCTACAGCTAGATGCCCTTCCTAACGCCAACCACTCAGAGAGTGTAGTGGGTGCTTTTACGTGTCACCCGCACGAAGGCCAGTCAGGCGGTACTGGCAACGGCCACGCTCAAAATGGTGCATTTCATGTGCCACCCACACAAAAAAAAAATAAATAAAATTTTCGTGTGTCGCCCGCACATGAGCCAGTCCAGGGGAGCCAGCAATGATATCATTATTTATTATAATTATTATTAGTATTATTATTATTATTATGGACGTTGTACAGTATACAATATCGTGAGGTTGTTGATTGAAGATATTGTGTTTACTGGGTGTTTGTACTGTTTGTCAAGTCACAACAAGGACCTCAGTCAGTACTTTACGCAATATGTCTGCAGTTCCAAGTAATGCCAACTTTTTCAATACATCTAGATTGGAGGGTATTTCTAAGGTTTTCAAATGTTTTTCCAAACTGGGTGGTATTGAACCCAATGCTCCGATAACAATCGGGATCACCTTTGTTTGTCTCTCGTAGCTGCCACATCTTAGTGATCTCAATTCTCAGGTTTCCATATTTATCAAACTTTTCTCTTTCTTTCATGATAATATGTTGATCTCCTGGCATTGACACTTGTCCAAGGTGCCACCCAGTGCGACTGAGCTCAGGGTCATGTGGTTGGGAAGCAGGCTTCTTACCACAGTCACACCTTATACCAGCGTTTCTCAACCAAGGTTCCGCAAAAGGTTCCTAGGGGTTCCACGAGAAAGAGTGAAATAAGCTAATGCTAATTTCATGATCGTATTATTACAATACATGCACAACATATTATTGTAATATGGACATCATTCTATCTAACCTATTATGCTATCAAAAAAATATAACAACCATACATATATATATATATATATATATATATATATATATATATATATAAAATGGTTAGTTGAGTAGAGGTTAAAATAACCATCTAAGGGATAGAAGTATCCATTACATTACCTATATTTAATCTATATTTAACCATGGACATACATGTGCAAACATAATATGTTCATAAGTTGTAGGTAAAGACGAGGATAAACATGGATTTATAAAGAATCAGAATTTAAAGGAAACAGAAAATGGAGAAGTAGTGATTAACAACAATCAACGTACATCAGTTGTTAGATGGGATGCAGCCTATTTGCATTGAATTAATAAATAATAATTGTTGTTCATCAGTACTTCTCCATTTTCTGCTTTCTTTAGATTTTATATATATATATATATATATATATATATATATATATATATATACATACATACACATATGATATTTACCATGTGAACTACATTGAAAAAACATATAGAAAGATATGGTGTATAATTTTGTTTTATGCAGGGGTTCCTTGAGACATGTAGTTTATTTTAAGGATTACACAAGAGTAAAAAGGTTGAGAAACACTGCCTTATGCCCTTCATTATGCTATCATACTTCTAAGTCATTCAGGATTCCATAATTATAAGCATTATGCTGCAAAGCTGTTTATAACATCACATGTCAAGGAACACTGCTTAACATTATATAACCACTCGACTAAGCCATTGAAATTTCATCCATATTTATAAGCTTTCTGATAGAACGAAATACAAATATTATCTCTTAATACACAGCAATTTCTCTCCAAGATTTATAGAGAATTTTCTTTTCTTTTTTTACATTTGGAGTTTTTTGTTTTTTTTTTGTTTTTTTCCCTTCTTTTCCCAATTCCATGAATACAAAAGAAATATATAAGCAGAAAGTGTTATAAGGATTCTAAAATTCTGAATCTATTTACCATAGTTTTTGTTGTACTTTGTAAGAGCCATGACACCAGTAATAAATAACACATGAGTCCAGCCTATGTTGACTTGGCCGTTTGTCATTTCGGGGTCGATAAAATAAGTGCCAATTGAGCACTGAGATTGATGGAATTGACTAAAACCCTCCCCTTAAATTACTGGCTTTATGCCAGAATTTCAAATCAATAATAATAACACATTCTCAGGATCAATTCCACTTCTTTATTGTTAGTCAATTGGTTAAATATTTAAACAATTATTCTACTCCCTGGAGCGAATGCAGGAGAGATACGCAGTCATATATACCTGGCAGATTCTGGAAGGGATTGTGCCAAATTTTGGCACTGAAAGCTACACAAATGCAGATCCTAGGTACTACAGAGTACCTAGGATACCAGCAATGCTGTTGCACTTCAGGACCAGTTACTGCAACAGCCTGGGTTTCAGGGGCCCACAGCTTTTTAATATTCTCCCAAAGAGTCTGAGGAACCTACACAAAGTGGATGTAGGTGTTTTCAGATCAAAACTGGATCTCTTCCTGTTGAGAGTCCCAGATGAACCTACCTCGCAGCAGGAGGCAGAAATGAGGGTAGTGACATCGAACTCCCTTCTTCACCAAATGCTACATATCAGAGAAGGCTCTCAATAACAGTGTAGCGAAACGGTGGTGCCCCAGCATGGCCACAACTTTGAGCTGAAACTGATAAAATAAAAAAAAAAACTAAGTGATCTTTTGTTTAATGTATTGGTTAAACAATCAGTTCTTTCA
>NC_068985.1:9506301-9508801 GCF_001194135.2 Octopus bimaculoides
TTTTTCTTTTTAAATTTGCTGTTTTACCCTAACCTTAACCCTATCACCGATAGAATTGTTTCAGAATCGTTTGTTTATGTAGTCGGCACTTAATGTATATCGGCTGAATGGACGTCAGTGATTGGTTGAAATTACAGAAATACGACAACTTTAACATGGAATAACTTAGGGATTTCTTTTTTTTTTAAGAAGACTAAGAGAAAAAGATGTTTTATATGACACATTCTACCAGTGTTCCAAGTTTCAAAGTGTTTTGTTAATGAAAAATGTGGCCCCCGTTTTAAAAAAGATCCGAGAAATTGAACCTGCGAATGTGTTTATTGATTTCAAATTTTGACACAAAACCAGTAATTTAGGAGGAGGGACAAGTCGATTCCATCAACCCCTATGTTCAACTGGTGTTTATTTTATCAACCCAGAAATGTTGAAAGGCAAAGCTGACTTCGGAAGAATTCATGTGTTGTTGTTATTGACATGATGACTCTCCCAAGAGACAAGGAAACTTGTTTCAACAGACAAATCCACATCAGGAATCTTGCAAATGAAATACAAAAATGAAGATACTAACCATGAATATATTTCACAACTGCTGGCGTCAGTCCATGTCGCGAAAGTGTTACCAGAATCTCACCAGCACTCTTACGCCAAGGAATGCTGTGTACATGACACCAGGAAGTGATAGCATTAAATAACAAACTCAGGTCATCTTTCCTTGCCAGTTCTTCAGCAGGAGAAACATGGCTGCACAGTCGAACAAGTACCTGCAAACGGAACATATACAATTAATCTATACTTGAAGTAAATAAATCACGCAGGTCTCCGTTACTACAACCCACCCAAACTCCATCTTTTTTCACACATCAACTTGCAAACATTCAAGTTTTAAAAAATAATCCAGGTCAACTTCATCAGTCTAGGAAAGCCTAAAAAGGCTATGAGCATTTACCATCTTCCTTGAGGTATAAAATAAAGGTAAAAGTAACCCCATTAGATCATTGAGGCCACCATGAAAAACTCTGTCCTCAAACAAGTGGAGCCAGAAGCCAGTTGTTGTTAGCAGTAAGATGATTGTCTTTATTAAGCAGATCCAATGGAAGCAGAAACCTTAAAGGTTGAGTTTAGAATTTAGAAGGGGATAAAGTGTATTTAGAGCAGCCGTTCTCAACCACAGCTCCCAGGGCTGCATGTGACCATCAAGCATTCTTCTGGCAGCCCTCAACGATCTTCCTCCTACAGTATCATATTTTTTTCTTTAATTGACTTATGCTTTTACTTTTCTTGGTGTAGCCCCCTAAAAAATCTAGATTTGGAAATGGCCCAGATATTAAAAGGTTGAGAACTCATTTAATGGATCAGTGTGTTAGTCAGAGGTATGCATATATCAGAAGATTAACTTGAGCCAACACTTGAGGTGAGGTTGTGTTTTATTGGATAGCTTGAGATGAGCTCTAAAAAAGATTGAATATAAGTGAGTTATAGAAGAGATAAACACCAGAATGGGTATATTAATGTGAATGGGCGACATATGTTGATTAGTAATATGACATGAGGTTATGGCAGGGCAGCCCATAACAACAGGGTAGGTAGACAGGAATATTTGGGAAAAAGATCTCAGGTCAGACATGAAAATGCTGGATCTCAGAGACGAAACGATGAAGGACCAAAACAAACGCAGAGACAATGTAATGGAAACCCATGATAACAGGGTAAAGAGATATTTTACTAATAAAGATGGTAAACCGTCATTACAGATGAGAAAGATGATAAACTGTAATGAAGGTTAGATCAGAAGACAGCAGAGTCATCATCATCTTCATCATCATTTATCATCCATTTTCCATGCAGGTATGGGTTGGATGGTTTGACTAGAGCTACCAAGCTACACCAGGCTCCAATTGTCAGTTCTAGCAAGGTGTCTAGGGCTGGATGCCCTTTCTAATACCAACCACTTTACAGAGTGTACTGGGTGCTCTTTATGTGGCACCAGCATGGACACTCCTGGTTCGAAGGCTTGTACCACCAAACAGCTGGTCGGCTCTGGTTGCTGGAACTGAAACTAACACGACACTGTTGGAAGGCAGGTTCAGAGAGGGAGCGGGCTAAAACTACACGCCTTTCCCCTCCATTGGTCAGTTGAAGCTTAGACAGTGTCATTTGACAGTTAGTTGATGCTGGCTGCTGGAGCCCACCAGCAAGTATTTAAAGGTAAATGTGTCAGGATGGTCAGCCACCCACTGACATTCATTTATGCTGCATTAAAGAAACCAAAGAACAAAAGAAAAAAAGAGAAAGAAGAATCACACTCAACACCAGAGCTGAAGCCACCTCCAAAAGGTGGGGGCCACCATGTCGAAAAGGGTAGAGGAGTAGGGGCCGAAACTGGATGTGGTTCCTCCTGATGATATTTTTAGCCACTGGATCATATAAAGGAGCTTTCTTGAGATAGCAAACCACGAAACATGGTTGGAATTCCTTCCTACATGGTGCAACACAGGTGCTT
>NC_068985.1:9519569-9522069 GCF_001194135.2 Octopus bimaculoides
TATATATATATATATATATATATATATATTAGATTGCAGTCATGGCAGATACCGGTGTCGTGCAAATTGGCACCTGAGCCAGTGGTACATAAAAGCACCCATTATACTCTCAGAGTAGTTGGCATTAGGAAGGGCATCCAGCCCTAGAAATCATGCCAAATCAGACTGGAGTTTGGTGCAGCCTTCTAGTGTGCCAGTCCAGTTAAACTGTTCAACTAATGGTTGTCCACATGGACAACAGACGTTAAATGATGATGACGATGATGGTGATGCCTATTCTGCCTGTCTCTCTTACCAAACCACTAAGGTACAGTGATGCAAACAAACCAACACCAGTTGTCAAGCAGTGGTGGGGACAAACACAAAGACACACACATAGGCATTTACACACACAAACATACACATATAGGACAGGTTTCATTCAGTTTCCATCTACTAAATCCAGTCACAAAGTGTTGGTCAGCTCACAGCTATGATAGAAGACTGACCTTTGGATGTTGAGACTCACAGAGGCAATGATAAGTGGCCAAGGCTGTTGGCAATTTGCTGTGCTTGAGAAGCCATGTCACACTTAGTGAAATCGGAGACATGGCCTGTGGTGGTGTCACATAAAAGGAACATGTGCCAGTGACACATTAAAGGCACTCATGCTGGTGACATATTAAAGGCACCTGTGCCAGTGATATATCAGAGGTGCCCAATACATTCTGTGGAATGGTTGGCACCAGGAAGGGCATCCAGCTGTAGAAACCAATTCAAAACAGATTGGAGCCTGGTGCAGCACTCCAGCTTACCAGTTTCCTGTCAAACTGTCCAACCCATGCCAGCATGGAAAGCAGACGTTAAATGATGATGAGGAGGAGGAGGGAGAAGGATGACATATATAACTGTAAAAGGGCTGGCTGCTATTTCTTACAGATCAAGCAGTTATGTAGACAGAGAGCCAGATAAATGCATAGACAGAAGAATGAATAAATTAAGGAAAAGGTCATATGTTAAAAGCAGAGATGGCAGGGGTTGGTGGGGGAGGGGAAGTACAAACAGTATGAAAGGACAGATGTAAAATAAAAATATATGGAAATGCCAAACGGACAAATACACACACATACACACACATACACACACACACTCACACACACACACACACACACACACGCACACACACATAATTATTTCTACAAAAAGGAAAATCTCTGAAAGAGTCAACTTCAGAAATACCAGGATGAAAGAATATCTCACTTATGAACATACACACACAGACACAGAGATACATATATACATACATATATACATACATACATATATACATACATATATACATACATACACAATACTTATTCAAATTACAATATACTCTATCATTCTTTAAAAGAAATTGAAGTAGAAATGGTAATACTATTTTAAAAATGGAAACATCCTGTTTGTTTGTGTGTGATTGAGTGAATGTATAAGCGATTACACATGAGTATGTGTATAATAAGGTGTGTGTGTGTGTGTGTGTGTGTGTGCACGCATATGTGAGTGTGTTTATGAGAGAGAAAGAGTGTGTGTGAAAGAGTAATTGAGTGCACATGAGGGGCGAATGTTTATATAAGAATAATATGGTTGAAATATGTTGACTCTAATGAAATTAAAAATACTAAGATAATATTTTTATGCAGGCAGCGGTGGTGTTGGGGGGGGGGGTAATAGGTGGTGGTGAAGGTGGCACTGGTGATGATCACAGCATTGTGGTGGTGGTGGTGGTGGGAATGCTGATGATAGCAAAACAGATTTAGATATTTATAAGAGCGAAGGGAAAGGAAGACCAGCCAAAGTGATGTCTGTGGCTTTCTGGAAGACATTCCCATCATACAGAGGATCGAAATGTTTTATCTCTTACTCGTTTCAGGCATTAGACTGCGGTCAGGCTGGAGCACTGCCTTCAAGAATTTATAGTCGCACAAATCAACCTCAGGACTTATTTTCTTAAAGCCTGGTACTTATTCTATCAGTTTCTCTTACTGAACCACTAGGTTACAGGGTCATAATCACACACTAACACCAGTTGTCATGTAGGGTGGGGGAAGAAACCCAAACTCAAAGACACACTTACAGATTATGCAACGGGCTTCTTTCAGTTTCCGTCTACCAAATCCACTCACAAGGATTTAGATGGCCCAAGGCTATAGTAGAAGACACTTGCCCAAGGTGCCATGCCGTAAGACTGAACCTGGGACCATGTGGTCAGTAAGCAAGCGACTTACCACAAAGCCACTCCTGGCCAAGATTTCTTTTAACTAGAGGTGGCAGGGGTGGAAGTAGTGATGTGGATAAGGAGTTCTATTTGATTGAATTGGCACCATCATCACTATCACTGCATCATCACCATCATCATCACTATCACTGTATCATCACCATCACCACCATCATCATTGATGCTACTGCTATCATCATCATCACTATCATCACCATCATCGTTTGTACGACTTAATCCAACCAACTATATTTGGTGCACCAA
>NC_068985.1:9527069-9529115 GCF_001194135.2 Octopus bimaculoides
GATAGCTTCCACTCTGAAATTCTCCATGCTATCATGGTTTTGAAAAGACCTACAGCATACTAACATTAGTAGTAGATGATAAAATGAAAGATTAATATTTTGGAGTATGAACATTCAATTAGATTAAATTAGATACTCAACAAGCACAAATTTAAGATGGAAAAAAATGTGCACAGTATGCATGCATGGATGGACGGATGGATGGATGGATCAAAAGAGAGATAGGTATGCGAGATATGTGTGCCGAAATGTGTGTGTACATTCATATATGTGTGTGTACATTCATATATATATATATATATATAAATTTGTTGTGATTAATAAAAATTCTAGTATCTTCCATCTTCTGTCTTTCATTTACCATATATATATATATATATATGTATACTCTTTTACTTGTTTCAGTCATTTGAGCGCAGCCATGCTGGAGCACCGCTATTAGTCAAAGAAATCGACCCCAGGACTTATTCTTTGTAAGCCTAGTACTTATTCTGTCGGTCTCGTTTGCCAAACCGCAAAGTGACAGGGACGTAAACACACCAGCATCGGTTGTCAAGCGATGTTGTGGGGGACAATCACAGACACACAAACACAAACACACACACACACACACATATACGATGGGCATCTTTCAGTTTCCGTCTACCAAATCCACTTACAAGGCTTTGGTCAGCCCGAAGCTATAGTAGAAGACACTAAAGGTGCCATGCAGTGGGACTGAACCCGGAACCATATGGTTGGTAAGCAAGCTACTTCCCACACAGCCACTCTTGCGCCTATGTACATGCATATATAAATTATTTTCAACAAGTAGTATTCTGTATAATGCATTTTGAAAAACACAGAACAATTGATCTTAATTAGATATACCTGTACAGTGGATATAGATATTCCATTACACTTCATACCCAGATATACCTTTACACACCAAAATATAGAACTGTATATTTTGTCTTATTAAATAAAAGACACTCCAGCTTCCATCTAACAAAATATTTACACTAGGAAACTTTTTCAAAAACTTGTGGATGTCATCTTTTGCGTGTAGTGGAAGGCTCATTTCCACAAATTACATATAATCTAAGAACCTAAATACCACTACACTATCAAAACACATAACTTCTCCCTAAATAAAGCATCAAAGACTTAAAGCTCTTTGAAGCCAACTTCCTAAAATGCGTAACCAACATTAAATTCTGCAAGAACATTAATCTTTCCCAACTTCTGCCTAAGAAGATTAAAAACTGTAATGAAGCACAATTTTTCAGGCAAGGCTAAGAAGCCAGATGAAGTAGACAACAGCCTCCACACAGTAACTAATAAAAGACATAGCCCACATTTACTGAAGAATTAGCTCACATACCTACATACATACATACATACATACATACATACATACATACATGACGATGGCCATCCACTCGTGACCGAGGAAGACCATTGCCGACCTTCAGGAACATTGTGCGCTCTAGGACTAACTTATATTTTGCATTTGCGGCTCCGTTGGTGGCTAATGAGCCCTGCTCTTGGCAAGTATACATGACTTCAATCATTGCAAACCAAGTTTTCCCCATTCACTACAACAGCAGTGCGCTTTCACGCAGCTCGCTTAAGTTCTTCATGCAGAATACTGCCCTCTCAAAAGTGTCGATCCCCTCATTAACCTGCTTCCTCCATCTGTGGCGATGACAGGCATTGTTCTCCCAGTCAGTCTCCTGCATATCCCAAGCCTTTAATGAGAACTTGACACATACATACATACATACATACATACATACATAGTTCAGGTTTATACCTGTAATTATTGGGGACCTGGGATACGTAATACACTGCCTAAATACCAATCTTGAGAAATTAGGCTTCTGAAAACCAGAAAGGAGAAAGCTAATTCAGAGAATGCACTGGAACTGTAAAAGTCTGTAAAACTTTCCAGAAGTTTATCATTTAAGTATATATATGAGCATGTCTAGATATGCAACTAAATGCATTAAAGTACATACATAATACACACACACACACACACACACACACACACACACACACACA
>NC_068985.1:9529313-9533689 GCF_001194135.2 Octopus bimaculoides
TTTTTTTTTTTTTTTTTTTTGGTATGATATGCTCACTTTTATGAAATTAAGTTAAAAAGAACAACTATTTTTACCAATATACATGACAAAACAAATAAAAACTAGGATTTTCTGTCAATTGTGCTGTAAAGAGAAATGAAGAAATTACAAAATTCCAAAGTAACAACAACAATATAAATACAGCCACTGATACTCATTTATTTATTTATTTTCCTTCCTTTCTAAACAATCCAAAGAAATTCCGAAATAATATTCAGTCTTTCGGAATAGTACACAGATGCTTAGATTATCATGTAAGATTTCTACAAACACAATGTGCATGTCAATTTTGTTGGAAGATTTTGTTTATTAATTTTTACTATATTTGTTTATTATTTTCCTTTTTATTTTTTCCGTGTAGTTATTTTGTATTCCTTGGGTTGAAAACATACAGTGGTGGTGGTGGTGGTAGGGAGGGAGGTAGGTAAAGAAGAAGAGATTCTGAATGTCTAGAAGAGAAAGACGTCAGCCTGCAAACAATGACATGCACTACAATGCCTTACTTGTCATTTGCAGGCAGCTACATAACTGCACATATTGAAAACTAAACAATGAAACAAAACGCCTGCACACAAACAGATATATATATATATACACAGGTGGGGTGAGGTGGGGGAGTTCAAAGAGAGCCAAGAACATCCCAATGCTTTGAAATACATTAAATTCCCTCTTATCAACGGAAGATCTTTACTAAAGATATGTACTTCTATATTTGAAGAAACTAACACACAATAAATTCTCTCTTATCTGGTACTCAACCTGAATTTCCAAGCAACCCTACCATCCACCAAAAAATATAAAAGAGCATGCTTCTTTTTATTTATCTTCTATTTTTAATTAGAGTCAGGAGAATTTGTGCTAAATTATGTTAATTGTTATTTAACCCTTTGGCATTCAGATAACACTGTCAAATGTAATGTTTATTCATATTGTTTTGAATTAATTATGCATTATCTTGTAGCTTTGAGATTTCAATGATGTGATTGTTTATTTTTAGAATGACATTGTAGGATAAGTGTGAGAGGCCAGATTTGGTCAGTTTGTACATAAACAGGTTGTTGTTGTTGTTAGCACTCCGTTGGTTATGACGATGAGGGTTCCAGTTGATCCGATCAATGGAACAGCCTGCTCAAGAAATTAACGTGCAAGTGGCTGAGCACTCCACAGACACATGTACCCTTAACGTAGTTCTCGGGGAGATTCAGCGTGAGAGAGTGTGACAAGGCTGACCCTTTGAAATACAGACACAACAGAAACAGGAAGTAAGAGTGAGAGAAAGTTGTGGTGAAAGAGTACAGCAGGGTTCGCCACCATCCCCTGCTGGAGCCTCATAGAACTTTAGGTGCTTTCGCTTAATAAACACTCACAACGCCCGGTCTGGGAATCGAAACCGCAATCCTATGACCACGAGTCCGCTGCCCTAACCACTGGGCCATTTCGCCTCCACACATAAACAGGTAAAATATTTGGGCTGGATACAACTGGCCTAATTTCTAAAGGGTTAAAGACAGAAAGTTTCTATTTTATCTAAAATGGATCGTTGTTTCTCAAATTATAGGCTTTTATTTTACTGTATTTGTTGTACCTAATCTAATTACCTTTATTTAATTAAGAAGATCCACTATCAGCTACCTGTCTGGGACTATTAAAAGTAGGCACCTAGTTGCCTTTAACAGTAAACAGGAATTCTATCCAACTTTAAGCAAAAAAGACAGTTTTCTTATAAGGATGGTATTTACTGGACTGAATGGCTGTAGTGACCACCTCTGTAACTGCCTGAGTACCTGCTCATGGTATTTGAGGATTGCAGCTATTTGCCAAGACTCAGGGGGTAGCTGCTGAAAAGGTGCTAATGCGACTCTCTTCTAGTGTAAAGTGAGCAGGAGAACAATTCACTTCTGCCCCATGTGTGAAGGTTTGTTGGGCTTCGTAAAGCATAATATACAACCTGGGTCAGGTCAGGTCAGACAGAGAGAGAGAGTATTTGTGTCTATGTTTATACAGGTCTAAAGTATGATCTTGTTGTTTATGTTGTGTCATTTTATGTCCAGTAACTTTACTATTCAACAAAAAGTGATTGGTAAATACAAGTATACCAGTACTTAGGTCAATATCATCATCCAAAACCCTTAAACGCAGTGCTCCAGCATGGCCATGGTCTAATGACTGAATACAGGAAACAAGTTAAAAAAACACAACAAAATATGAAAGCAGTAACAGTGTTTCTTGCCAAGTTTTCTTTCTGTTGCACTGGGTGGCTAATATTGATTAATAGCAAGTTAGATATTTAGTTAAAAAAATAACGAGATGGTTTTAATGCCTTGTGAAGTAGATAATGGCACGAGATATAGAAAATGGATAATCAAGAAGCGAACAAGTGTGATACATAAAAATCATCGCTGTCATCGTTTAACATCCACTTTCCATGCTGGCATGGGTTAGACAGTTTGACTGAGGAGTGGCAAGTCAGGAGGCTGTACCAGGCTCCAATCTGATCTGGCAGAGTTTCTACAGCTGGATGCCCTTCCTAATGCCAATCACTCTGAGAGTGTAGTGGATGCTTTTTACATGCCACCAGCACGAGGGCCAGTCATGGGGTACTGGCATTGGCCACGTTTGGATGGTGCTTTTTATGTGCCGCAGACACGGGAGCCAGTCAGGTGGCACTGGCAATTACTTTTATTTCCTTTTTAAACAATTAAAATGCAATTTATTGATGACATCACAATAAACACAATAAACGCTCCATCAGTTACTCTGATGAGTGCTCCAGTTGATTCCATCAACAAAACAACCTGCTTGTGAAACTGGCATGCAAGTGGCTGAGCGCTCCACAGACACCTTAATGTAGTTCTCAAAGAAATTCAATGTGACACAGAATGTGACATGAATGACCCTTTGAATTACAGGTATAACTCATTTTTACCAGCTGAGTGGACTGGAGCATCATCATCATCATCATCGATTAACATCTGCCTTCCATGGGTGGCATGGGTGGAATGGTTTGACAAGAGCTGGCTAGGCAGAAGCCTGCACCAGACTTCTGTGACTGTTTTGCCAGGATTTTTACAGCTGGATGCCCTTCCTAACACCAACCACGCAGCAAAGTGGACCTGGTACTTTTTATGTGGCACCTCCACTGACAGGGTCAGTTTTGGCAAGGATTTTAGATCTGGATGCCCTTCCGAACCCCAACCACTTTACAGTGTAGACTGGATGCTTTTAAGTGGCATCTGCACTGACAGGGTCACCAACTACTTTCAAGATAAAAAAAAAACTTTTTTTTAAATAAAGCATCTTGCTCAAGGATACATGCCCCCAGGAATTGAACCCACAACCTTACACACACACACACATGTTTACATTGTTAGGTAAGGTTTTTTAAAAAACCAGTGATACAATAACGGTGCAGACAAGTTCACTTCTGAACCGCGTGGCTTCAAGTTCTATTCCGCTGTGACCTTAGGGGTATGATACCTACCATGAAGATGAGATAATTGCTAATGAAACACCTTTAAGGATAGGTCTGCTTAATCAGGGCTGATTTGGAGATCAACAGCAGCGAAATCTTCAGCATGGTAGTATTTGATCTCAGATCAATGAAGTTCCAGAATTACTTTATGATAAAAGCATTTTATGAAGCATCCAGCTGTGTGGTGGCAGGTGGTAAAGCTTCTTATTGATGTAACCTATTCAGCTTAAACTTAGATCAGAGCAAGTCTCTACTCAGTGTTTCAACCTGCTACAAACAGCAGAAATAGTCTGGTATACTTATAGTTACAAAATTGCTTTTTGTTGAATGGTGAAGTTACCAGAAATTAAAATGGAACAACATAAACAACAAAATCATACTTGATACCAGTGTAATCATAAATACAGACAAATGCTCTCGATCCAGGTTGTATGTGACACTTTACCAAACCCAACAAACCTTCGCACATGGGACAGACGAAAAATAAGTAGGTTCACTTATACACCAAGATGACTTTAGGGGACCAAAAGTTTCATATGAAATGCAGCATGAGTACAAGAAACAGTTGTTAGCACTCTGTCACTTACAACGTCGAGGGTTCCAGTTGATCCGATCAACGGAACAGCCTGCTCGTCAAATTAACGTGCAAGTGGCTGAGCACTCCACAGACACGTGTACCCTTAACGTAGTTCTCGGGGATATTCAGCGTGACACAGTGTGACAAGGCTGACCCTTTGAAATACAGGTACAACAGAAACAGGAAGTAAGAGTAAGAGAAAGTTGTGGTGAAAGAGTACAGCAGGGTTCGCCACCATCCCCTGCCGGAGCCTCATGGAGCTTTAGGTGTTTTCACTCAATAAACACT
>NC_068985.1:9534579-9541438 GCF_001194135.2 Octopus bimaculoides
ATATATATATATATATATATATATATATATATATATATATATATATATATATACATACATACATGTATGTATGTGTATGTATATAGATAGACAGATGTATGCGTATGTGTGTATACATCATAAATGACATATATTTGGAAAGCAATGGCATTAATTGTCCAGAATATATTTTTATCGTTTAATCAATAAACAAGCCTTCGATCTTTTTTTGTCACTAGTGATTTTTTGACCTTGTCTTCAGAGTGACTTGTACTTTTACCTATGAACAGGTAGTCTTGTGTATAAATGATGCATTGTGGACAGGGTGAACTTCCAGTTGAGAATTTGTTCATGGCATTGCTGTGGATCCTGATCAGCTCACATCATTGTCCAGTGTTTTAAAAGCCAGGTTTTTTCCTCATTAACAGGGGTAGCTGGATCTGCCTCAATGCCACAGCAACCGAGGTAGACAGGTGCAGCCCACTCCAACCTTTGGGCTGGCAAGTACCCATTCTCCTTTGCTATCATGAGGCTTCTTTGGAGCTGGATTTTCTACGGGGAGCATGCCCTTGTTTACCCTCAACCTCAGTTTCTAGACATGAGTGGTCCCGAGACCAAGGCCTCTACCACAATTTTTGAGGAATGTGGTGGAAAACTAGCTCAGGAAGGCAAATTATTATTATTATGTATTTATTTCATCAGAGTTTTTTTTTTTAATCTTTTTACCTGTGTGACAAGAAGCTTTCTTCCCAACCATATGGTTCCAGGTTCAGTCCCACTGTAAGGCACCTCAGGTTGATCAAAGCCTTGAGTGGATTTAGTAGACAGAAACCTCTGTGTGTGTGTGTGTGTGTGTGTGTGTGTGTGTGTGACTGTGTCCTCCCCATCGCTGTTTGACAACTGGTGATGGTGTGTCTACATCACTGTAACTTAGCAGTTCAGCAAAAAAGCCTGATAGAATAAGTACTATGCTTAAAAATATATATACAAGGATGAGTCAAAAAGTAATTTTGTTTAGGACAGGTATAATTACCAACACACGACAAGCACGTATCATACATCAAATTGAAACTGGTCCTCTGTGGATCACATCCCTACTTCTCAACATAATCACCAGTTCTTTCAATAGCAATGTTCCACCTTCGAATGAGAGCATGTATCCCTGCCCCGTAAAATTCTGTTGACTGTTCTTTGAGCCACTTCTTCACTACAGTTTTCACTTCCTCGTCATTGGAATAATGTTTGCTCCTCAAACCCTCTTTCATGGGGCCGAAGAGATGATAGTCCAGTGACAAAGAAGTGAAACTGCACTGAAGAAGTGGCTCAAAGAACAGTCAACAGAATTTTACGGGGCAGGGATACATGCTCTCATTCGAAGGTGGAACATTGCTATGAATGGATGGATGGATGGACGGATGGACGGACGGACAGACAAATGGATGGATGAACAGATGGATGGATGAACAGATGGATGGACAGACAGACAAATGGATGGATGAATGGATGGATGGATGGATGGATGGACAGACGGACGAATAGTTGGATGAATGGATGGACAAATGGTTAGATGGATGTATAGAGAGAGAGAGAGAGAGAGAGAGAGAGAGAGAGAAAGAGAGAGAGAAACAGGTACGGATAGATAAAGAGAGAGAGAGAGTGATAGAGTAATTGATAGTGATAGATAAAGTGAGTGATAAAGTGAGTGATAGAGTGATGGAGAGAGTGAGACAGAAGAGTTAGATAAAAAAAGAAATGTTGGTTAGGTGAATGAGTCACTCACTGGGAATATTGATGCATGCATTTCGTAACAATAAGGAGTAAGGTTGGTGAAGGGGATGTAATTGAAAAACCTAGAGAAGACATAACAATCGTACTGAAAGAATCAATAAAGTCTGCAAGAAACTAGAAATTAAAACAGAAATAAATGGAAACAAAATAAAGAAACAGAAAAAGGAAAAAAACAAAAAAAAGCCTTGGTATTAGTTGATTGCCAGTTCAGTGAGCAGTAGCTCAGTTTCAGGCCAGTAACAGTTGCTATGGAATGGTTACTCAACTCTGCTACCAATTAAACAGGCTACATTGCTGTGCTGCCTGACGTTAACTGATGCAAGAAAGTTTCAGACACTAAACCACATTCAGAAGCAGTCACACACACACCCACACGCGTGCTTCATCACCATCACCATCACCATCATTAACATGGAAGTGATGAGTTTAAAGCCGGCGAGCTGGCAGAAACGTTAGCACACCGAGTAAAATGCTTAGTGGTATTTCGTCTTTATGTTCTGAGTTCAAATTCCCACTAAGTTCAAATTCATCCGTTCAAGGTCGATAAATTAAGTACCAGTAAAACACTGGAGTCGATGTAATCGACTTGATCCCTTTGTCTGTCCTTGTTTGTCCCCTCTATGTTTAGCCCCTTGTGGGCAATAAAGAAATAAGAAACGTTAGAACGCCGAGTGAAAATGCTTAGTGGTATTTCGTCTGTCTTTACATTCTGAGTTCAAATTCCATCGAGGTCAACTTTGCCTTTCCTCCTTTCAGGGTCAATAAATTAAGTACCAGTTGCATACTGGGGTCAATCTAATCAATTGCCTCCCACGCACTCCTCAAAAATTTTGGGTCTTGTGCCTAGAGTAGAAAAGCATGGAAGCCAGACAGCTGCTCTGGCAATGATCACGCTCGGACGGTGCTGTTAGTGCTCCACTGGCACAGGTGCTGGTCATCAAATATGGTTCAATTACGATTTCAATTTCAAAATATATATATAATTGTTTATATTAAATATATATAGGTGCAGGCATGGCTGTGTGGTAAGAAGTTTGCTTCCCAACCACATGGTTCCGGTTCAGCTCCATTGTTTGGCAACTTGAGTAAGTGCCTTCTACTATAGCCTTGGGGCAACCAAAGCCTTGTGGGTGAAATTGGTAGATGGGAATTAAAGAAGCCCATCTCATATATATATATATATATATATTCATATATTCATATACATATATATATATATATATATATATATGTATATGAATATATTTTTGTGTCTGATTTTGTCCCCCCCACCACCACCACCACCACCACCATCACTTGGCAACCAATGTTGGTGTGTTTACGTCCCCGTAACTTAGCAGCTCAGCAAAAGACACCGATAGGATAAGTACTAGGCTTATAAAGAAAAAGTTCTGGGGTCGATTTGTTTGACTAAAGGTGGTGCTCCAGCTTGGCCGCAGTCAAATGACTGAAAGAAGTAAAAGAATAAAAGAATAAATAAATAATTTACTCAAACGAAGGAAAAGCAGAGCCTGTAACCATTTGCAACACTGCACCACCAGACCAGTAATCGTTCAGCTTAAAATTCAAGGTCAAAGTTCGCAGGGTCAGTGGGGGAAAGGTCAGCATTCCAGATGGTTACAGTCCCAGAAAGAATGAATTATGAGAAGTATTTCACGCATGGCCTGAGAGACGAAACCAGATCCGTCTTGCTTTGTTGGACAATTATCTCAGTTCCTGCAGGACATAATAGGAGCAGAATATTTCAGCAATCGATTCTGTTAAGACTAAATAACATGAAAATGTTGTGGATTTTTTGGATAGTGTTTTGAAGAATTAGGTAGATTGTTATTCTAGAACAAGCAGGTGCCCCCCCCCCCCCGATGGTGATTGAATAGGGTGGAATTTTGATGTAACACAACACAAAGTGGTAAATATAGATACAATGGAGAGGAAAGAAGAGAGAGGAGGAGAAGTTGAAAAGTAAAAAAAAAAACAAAAATAATATAGATAGATAGATAGATAGATAGATAGATAGATAGATGGATAGATGGATGGACAGGTAGGTAGGTAGGTAGATAGGTAGACGGATAGATGGCTGGATGGATGGACAAACAGACAGAATGATGGATGGATGGATGGATGGATGGATGGATACGAGTGGTACAAGAGAAAGTATGAAGCCATTGCAAGAGTAATTCAAAATGCCAAGAAAAACAAACCAACAAACAAAGCAATAAGAATCAATTTATCATAGCAACAAAGATCATCGTGGAGAAATATGAATCCAAGATGTTCGCTGAGTGTATTGAAAATAGATTGAAAGCCTCAATTCTGAAAAAGAATACGAAAATGTACATATAATCTCAATTGAATTATATTTCATTTAAACTAGAGTTCGTTTTCTTTCCATCTGCTGCTTCAACAGTATAATGATGTGTGTGGTGTGTGTCTCTGCGCGCACACACACACACACACACACACACACATATATATATATATAATATATAATATAAATAATATATAGATGTATGCATATATCCATACATATATGTACATACCTACATATATTTGTATATATACATGCATATATGGGTACAGGACATCACAAAAAAACGTTAAACACAATGAGAAACGAAAACACAAAAACGAACTTTTTTTGAACAAAAAAAAACAAGCAGAGAAACGAGACATGCAACATAAAGAGTATACCCCTTCGTCAGTTGTCCCTGTTCCATCGATGCCAGTCAAGGCAGCACTGGCATCGACCATGTTCGGATGGTGCTTTTTATGTGCCACTGGCATAGGAGCCAATTGGAGCGAGGGGGCTGGCATGTACCAATTTGGCATTTAATCTCTTTCAAAACAGTCCCCTTCAGAAGCTATACACTTAATCCAGTGCTGTTTCCATTGTTGGAAGCATTTCTTGGAATTCGTTTTCTGGGATAATCAGCAGCTGCCTCATCACATTCACTTTGATTTCCTCGACATCCTGAAATCTTCTTCATTACAAGTGGGACTTGAGTTTTGGAAAAAGGAAAAAAATCGCAAGGGCTGGGATCTGGAGAAATATTTTTTACCTTCTAAGCTAAAAAAATATTTGGAAAACTTTTCAAAACTCCAAATAAGTGGTAAAATTTAAGGGTATCAACACCTGGTGGACAGGAAAGAGTATATGTCAAGATTTTCAAAGACATATTTAAACAATCAAATATAGGTGCCGGCATGGCAGTAAGTTAAGAAGCTTGCTTCTAAATCACCTCGTTCCAGGTTCATTCCCTTTCTGTGGGACTTTGGACAAGTGTCTTCTACTATAGTCTCAGACCAACCAAAGTCTTGTGAGTGGATTTGGTAGGAAGAAATTGAATGAAGCCTTTCATATAGATATGTGTGTGTGTGTTTGTATATATATCATCATCATCATTGTTTAACATCCATTTTCCATGCTGGCATGGGTTGGATGGTTTGACTGGGGACTGGCAAACCAGGAGGCTGTGCCAGGCTCCAATCTGATCTGGCAAGGTTTCTTCAGCTGGATGCCCTTCCTAATGCCAACCACTCCAAGAGTGTAGTAAGACCTTTTTATGGACCATTGGCATGGGAGCCAGTCAGGTGGCACGTTTGGATGGGGAGCTAGTCAGGCGGCATTGTCATTGACCCATGCTTGAATGGTGCTTATTACATACCAACAGCATGGGTGCCAGTCAAGCAGCACTGGCATTGGCCACTCCACTACCACTTGACATCTGGTGTTGGTGTGTTTACATCCTTGTAACTTAACGGTTCGGCAGAAGATACTAATAGAATAAGTACCAGGTTTTTTTTAAAAATCTAAGTATTGGGGTTAATTCATTTGACTAAAAACTCTTGAAGGTGGTGCCCCAGTATGGCCCCAGTCTAATGACAAACTAACAAAAGATAAAAGAGATTTACCTAGGTATGTGACGTGATTACATATCTCTAAAAACCATTATCTCTAGGACTGATATTTCTGTAACCATTAAATTGCGAAATTCCTTTGTTCTTTTATTGAATGTTGTAGACAGGAATCAAAAGAAAAAAATGTCTATTTTGTCTTTTTGCTTATGTCTGTCAGTACATTTCTGGTGCATTTCAGAAAAGTGACCACCAACAAAGTTGGAATGGTTGCATAACACCAGCTTTGTGTTGTCCATGACTTTTGGAGTTATACAGAAGGTATTAGAATAATTAAAATCAATCACAAAATAATTTGCTGGTGTTACTCTGTTCTTGTGGGGGCGATTTGTTTTATTGTGACAAACAACAAAACCACAGGAAACATCAATTTTTCTCACTTCTTTGGAAACCTAGGCAACAATGCTAGACTACATAATGCCATCCTTTTCACAATTCATTGATTGAACAAACGGTCGGCCTAGCTTGAGTTATGAGCTATAAATCAAAAGAGTTTTGATCAAAGAAATCTGGGCTATTTGAAATTTTTAAATATTTTCCACCTAAGTAAGAAAAAAAACCAATAAGTTGAGCAAAATATTACTTCAAAGTGTGATTACACTGGAATACTGTGAGTATTGAACCACTGCTCAGAAAAACTCAGAGTTCTGTATGGTACTGTCCCATACCCGTGTCATTTAATAAAATTGTCTTCCTGAACACAGTCAAAGAGATCTTGTACAGCTGAACCTCGGTCATCTTCTTGAGATAACCGCACTTTACAGACTATAGACTTATTGATCAGACCTCGTATATACGACAGGCTTCTTTCAGTTTCCATCTACCAAGTCCAGTCACAAGACTTTGATCGGCCCGAGGCTATGGTAGAAGACACTTGCACCAAGGTGCCACACAGTGGGACTGAACCCGGAACCATGTGATTGGGAAGCAAGCTACTTACCACACAGCCACAATGCATATAGAACCATCTTATCTTTCTGAAGCTGGGAATGTGTGATATGAGGGAGAGTTGGCTACGGTGTCTTGTATGGTGAACGTAAATGCACAGAAGTTTCCACACTAGGCTCTCTCATGGGTTTGGAGTTTCACTATTGCTGCTGCTGCAGATGATGGTGATGAGGATGATGATGATGGTGACGACGACGACGACGACGACGACGACGACGACGACGACGAC
>NC_068985.1:9543126-9543525 GCF_001194135.2 Octopus bimaculoides
GACGACGACGACAATGATGATGACGACGACAATGATGATGACGACGACGACAATGATGATGATGACGACGACGACAATGATGACGACGACGACGACAATGACGAAGACGACGACGACGACAATAATGATGATGACGACGACGACGATAATGATGATGACGACGACGACAATGATGATGACGATGATGACGACGACAATGATGATGACGATGATGATGACGACAATGATGATGACGATGATGATGACGACGACAATGATGATGACGACGACAATGATGATGACGACGACAATGATGATGACGACGACGACGACAATGATGATGACGACGACGACAATGATGACGACGACGACGACAATGATGATGATGACGACGACGACGATAATGATGATGACGACGAC
>NC_068985.1:9547145-9562558 GCF_001194135.2 Octopus bimaculoides
ATATATATCATCATCATCGTTTAACATCTGCTTTCCATGCTAGCATGGGTTGGACGATTTGACTGAGGACTGGTGAACCAGATGGCTACACCAGGCTCCAATCTGATTTGGCAGAGTTTCTACAGCTGGATGCCCTTCCTAACGCCAACCACTCAGAGAGTGTAGTGGGTGCTTTTACATGCCACCAGCACGAAGGCCAGTCAGGAGGCAACGGCTACGCTTGAAATGGTGTATTTTACATGCCACCTGCACAGGAGCCAGTCCATGACAGGCTTCTTTTAGTTTCCATCGACCAAATCTACTCACAAGGCTTTGGTTGGCCATTCATAGCCCTGTATCTCCTCTATAGCAAGATGCCTGTGTGCTTGTTCCTTCAGCCTTTCTACACCTGACATAAAGCCCCCACCACCACTTATAGCAAGAGCATTCCCTTTACCTTATCTTTTATCATTTTGTCTTGTTGTTTTGTGTGGGGGGGGTGGTGGTGGTTATGTCTTGCAAATTACATGGCAACCTCACTAGTGCTGGCTCCATGAAAAAACTAGCATCCAGTACATTCTGTAGTGTGGTTGGTGTTTGGAAGAATGTCCAGCCATAGATGCCATGCAAGAATTGATGCTGCAGCTTGCCAAATTCTGTCAAGCTGTCCAACCCATGCCAGCCTGGAAACCAGACATCAAATGATGACGATGATAATCTGATATATATACTGCTAACACAGTTGTGCAATATTCATGACCATTTGTAGTCTTCGCAATTTAACCAAAATACGCCGTAATTTTTTCTCTATTCACACCTATCATTCACCTGGGTGGTTAAGAAAATACGAACTAACACATCAAAGTAAAAATCTGTAAAAATGTTAGAAGTAATATATTAGCCAGAGTAGAATCTATTGGTTACTAGAGACAAAAACTTTATTTCAAGACCAAAATACCTTTTTTTTTTTTATTTCAGAACTGTGTCTCTCTCTCTTGATGCCTAAATGTTTAATATCAAATATGCATAAAGTTAGTTCAGTGATTATATATTTGTCTTCTTAAATAAAATATAGAAACCATTGATTAGTACGAACAAAGAGCAAAAATACTTGCCATTACTTCAGCAGTAAAGAATAGGTGTATAATGGAAAGCGTTAGCAATGAAAAATAAAATCACTTTACTTGATAATGGACTAAAAATATATTCCATTAATTTTACAAAACACGATTAATGCAATTTTTTGTTTTAAACATTATATCTACGTTATATATATATATATATATATGCACAGACAATATACATATAGGTGAAGGCGTCGAGCTGGTAAAACCATTAGCACGCTGGGTGAAATGCTTAGCGGTATTTTGTCTGTCTTTACGTTCTGAGTTCAAATTCTGCTGAGGTCGACTTAGCTTTTCATCCCTTCGGGGTCGATAAATTAAGTACCAGCTGCATACTGGATCCGATCTAATCGACTAGCACCCCAAAAATTTGGGGCCTTGTACCTAGAGTAGAAAAGAATATCCATATAGCTACTTGTATACGTTTTAACATATGTGTATGAACATTCATGTGTACAGACGTGTGTGTGTGTGTGTGTGTGTACACATACATCATCGTCATCATTTAACACCAGTTTTCCAGGCTAGCATGGGTTAGATAGTTTGGCAAGAGCTGGCAAGGGCAGAAGCCACACCAAGTTCCATCGTCTATTTTGGCACATTTTCTACAGGTGGATGCCCTTCCTAATGCCAATCACTTTAATGAGTGTATTGGGTGCTTTTTACATGGCACCAGCACTTTTTATGTGGCACCAGTACCAACACACACACACACGTATATATATGATCATGAAGAAGTAACTCAGAGTGGTCAATAGCCAGTATTTGAACAGCAAAGACGAAAAAAGATATGTGAAATAAAATACATGACAGGTTCTTGCTTTATTGAAACTATCTCTGGAAGGTAACAGAAAAAGCCAGGTAGCAATTGGACTAACTCCAAATGAGAGAGAAAAGATAATTTCAAGACACCAAGAATTTTCTCCGAAATTGACATGCCATTAAGGAAAAGCCAGTTTGATTGAACATAAAAACACACACACACACATCATCATCATCACCATTTAATGTCCATGCTCCAGACTAGCATGGGCTGAATAGTTTAATGCAAGGGTGGAGAAACCCCAACCCATGTGCCCACTAGCCCATTTTATTGCAGCCACAGGCTGGTATATTCGTATGTAGAAGCCTTGTGAGTGGAGAGTGCACAGATGGAAACTGTGTAGAATCCTGTAGGATGATTGGACCTATAATTACATTGTGATACAGATTCTACATGAGAAGTACTTTAAGGGTGCACATGTCTGTGGAATATTCAGCCATCTTACATCCTACACCAAAATTGATATATACATACAAATATGTGTGTGTGTGTGTGTGTGTGTGTGTGTGTGTGTGTGTGTGTGTGTGTATATATATATATACACATGTATGTGTCTATATATGTGAATGGGTGCACATACATACATACAAATACATACAAATTTTCACACGGTCTCCATTCACTAAATTCCTCTCACAAGACTTAATAATGGTAAATGGATTTACAGGAGTTTCAGTGACGAGTATTCCAGTTGTCCAATCAACCGAAATACCAAAGTAGGTGAATATATAAAGCAGAGACATCTGTATAACCTTAATACAATTCTTCAGATTGAATCAGCATAACAATATAGCCTTTGCATTAGAGAAACAATTCCTCCAACGGGCTTCCAATTTCAATCTCAATGCTTGTTTTTATTTATATAAACACACACACACATGCACACTGTATGAATGTACATATAGCAATGTAGATTACGAGCCTTCGTTCTTGATAATGAAAATGCCTCTTGAAATGGAGGACAAAAATATATCAAAGAATGTCATATGGTAAGATTCTAGTCAATGTAGGACATATTCAGCCCCAGTTATGAGATGAATTAAATATAGACATCTAATATTAGAATAGGGACATAGGAGGTGAGGGCAGAGTATAGCCAATTAAATTATCTCTCATTATTTGGGTCTTATTTTATTTTGTTGACCCACAGGAAGGATAAAAGCAAAATTGACCCTAGTAGCATTTGAACTGAGAAACCTAAGGATAAATGA
This sequence comes from Octopus bimaculoides, assembly GCF_001194135.2. Classification (NCBI taxonomy): domain Eukaryota; kingdom Metazoa; phylum Mollusca; class Cephalopoda; order Octopoda; family Octopodidae; genus Octopus; species Octopus bimaculoides. Next base: position 9,550,283 of record NC_068985.1, read on the forward strand.
AGACAATTCAATTAAATAATAATTAGGAAATTCCTTTACAGAGGAGGGGGGGTGAGAGAAAAGGTAAGGTTGTAGAAGCACAACACATGTTATTGTTGTTGTTAGGATCCAAAGATTGTTGGAAATCGGATTAGGCTGTTAATCATTTTTTTGCAGGAGCAGGCCTGGCTGTGTGAGAAGCTTGCTTCCCAACTACATGGTTCTGGGTTCAGTCCCACCACGTGGAATCTTGCACAAGTGTTTTCCACTAGAGTCTCAGGCCAACCAGAGATTTGGTAGGTGGAAACTGAAAGAAGCCCGTCATGTGTGTGTGTGTGTGTGTGTGTGTGTGTGTGTGTGTTTTTTTGCTTGTCTCCTACCACAGCTTGATAACCAGTGTTGGTGTGTTTCTGTCTGTGTAACTTAGCAACTCAGCAAAAGGGACCAATAAATTAAGCACCCAGCCTAAAAAAGTATAACCATAACCATATAGAGTGTGTGGGATAAATCTACCCATTCAAGTAGTACAGGTATCTCAGCAGTTAACGGTTCAAAATGCACCACCAAAGCTGTTCTGAATCCATGGTCAAAATGCCCAGTTCTTAATGGTTCCAGCTCATTTCATCATCATTTCAATGTCCACTTTTGCATGCATGAATGGTCAGACAGAGTTTATTTAGAGAGAGACATTCTCCAGCCAGACGCCCTTCCAGTCATCTGTAAATTCATGTAAATAAATACAACTAAGCAGAGTAACTCACTACTAAAGTAGTTCAAATTTGTGTAAAGTGAGATTGCAACCATGCATGTCCGGCCCTGTTAAGAATACCCCTGATGCGTCAGGTGATATGATATGCATGAGAAGACCTGTTGAGTCAAGTAAAACCAATATCGTAGCTGGGGCCGTTGCCCCCTGACTGGCTCCCATGCTGGTGACACATAAAAAGTACCAACCGATCGTGACTGAAGCCAGTACCTCCTGACTGGCTCCTGTGCTGGTGGTACATAAAAAGCACCCACTCACTCTCAGAGTGGTTGGTGTTAGGAAGGGCATCCAGTTGTAGAAACACTGCCAGATCAGATTGGAGCCTGGTGCAGCCACTGGCTCTCCAGACCTCAGTCAAACCGTCCAACCCATGCTAGCATGGAAAACAGATGTTAAACGATGATGATAAACTAAATATGGACAACCTTTTTTCAAGAACCAGGCCGCATGAGAAACAGTTCATCATCAGGCAGGCTGCACTACTAAAAGAAAAATTCAAAGTAATTTTGTGTTAGGCCTGCCATTCAGAAAATCCAGTCAGGCCACATGCAGCCTGCAGGTTGCAGTTTGCCCAAGGTGGGGATAAACTTTCCAATATAACTTCTATGTCATATCAAATTCACTTGAGCCTTTAGCATTTAAACCAGCCATATCTGGCCCAAATATTGAACCTGCTTTGTGTTCAAACTGGCCAGATCCAGCCTCTCACACCTACCCTACAATGTCATTCAAAAAATAAGCAATCACATCATTGAAATCTCAAAGCTGCAAAATAATACAAAATTAATTCAAATCTGTGTGAATCAATAAGCATTACATTTGACAAAAGAATTTGAATGCTAAAGGGTTAAGCCACATGTTCAAACAATGCTTTAATCCCAAAAGGAAAAGCTATGCATCTATTTGAGTCTGTTTTATTTTAAATGGTTATTTGTTAAGTAACTTAAGGTGTTTGATCTTTTAGTTTAAACTTTTGATGTAGTTTAAGCTTTTGAACTGGTAAACAAAATTGTTCCTAATTTTCTCTTATAGTACATTTCTTTTTTGTCTTTTCACTTTATGGCCTTTTTTTAATAACAACAAACTTTCCTTTAACCTTTAAAACCCAAACTTTAACAGGTTAATGCTCTTGAAAGCAGCATGATGGTTCATTTTGGCCACATATAATGTATGCTTTGAATCAATATAAAAGATATATAATGTAAAAAGCACCATCCGAATGTGGTCAATGCCAGCTCCCTCGCTCCGACTGGCTTCTGTGCTAGTGGCACGTAAAAAAGCACCATCCGAATGTGGCCAATGCCAGCACCACCTTGACTGGCTCCCATGCAGGTGGCACGTAAAAAGCAACATCCAATCGTGGTTGATGCCAGCCCCCTCTGGCCCCCGTGCCAGTGGCATGTAAAAAGCACCCACTACACTCTCGGAGTGGGTGGCGTTAGGAAGGGCATCCAGCTGTAGAAACATTGCCAGATCAGACTGGAACCTGGTGCAGCTTCTTGGCTTTCCAGACCCCAGTTGAACCGTCTAACCCATGCCAACATGGAAAATGGATGTTAAACGATGACGATGATGAACGACAGGAGTTAGAGCTAGAGTCAGAGCATGTGAGACAATAAATTGTGAAGTTAGGAATTGGAGTCAGAGTCAAAGGCTTTGAGTACCAATTCCAAAGCCTGGCATCCTTTTTTTTTTATCTAAGTAAAGATTGAATAGTCAGACAACACCTATTTGGAGAGTTGACACAACACAGAGAATTAAATGCCTTCTGGTTGATGTAACAGCTATTCATAACCCATCACTGTGTTCTCACAGAATCCTTTAATACTTTTGATATCAACCTACTCAAGACTACCCCTACACCTATAAAACTAATACCCTGTTTTAAAATCAGGTTGGGTCATATGTGGAGGCATGTAACTATTACAGCACATCACTGCATCCACCATTTGTCAGGATCTGCTTGGGTTGTCCCAGGCAACCTTCCAAGCAGTGACCCACTCAGTCTCTCTACGAGTTGCTTCCTCATCTGCCATGACCATGAGGCATTTAGCCAACCAACAGAAGCTGTCATCTCAGCCAGATCCTCAGAGAAGAGAATACGATACACAGAATCCAACTCAGAAAATCAAACAACATGACAAATATCTCAAATCAAACAAGATGCATCCCATTTTCTCCTTATTGGCACTGGTTGGAGGCAAAATCTGACCAATGGTAGCCCATAATTCTGCCAAGCACCCTGGTACCAAAAGAGTTCAGGTAACACACTTTCTGTGTCATATCAGCATTTGCCAACGGAAGTCATCCTTCCCATCTCCAGCCTGAAGTGATACACACGGACGAGTTTCTGGATATTGACCCATCATCAGTGTATAACAACCACTGGCTGGCAATGTGAAGTGGTTCCCAATGCAAATATATATATATACTTTTTCCAGTGAGGAAAAGTCACTGATCTCAAAAAAGTGGAAACAAGCAATAATAAATCTCTGAGCGAGGTATAAACAGTAGCTGCACGACATCGTGAAGTATATTTGCCACCTAAATGTGGCTAACCCTTAAGGCTCGATGCTATTGTAGCTTGTAGCCCCAGGAAGACATCTCCTCTAGCTGGCTTTTTCAAATTAATTGAAACAAAGACAGAGTATTTCAAGAGAAATATGGTGACTAAAGTGTTAACTTACTAGCTTAGGTTACACAATTGTAAACAACTATCTTTGACTAATTAAATAACAAATATTTTGTTAACGTCATTGTCGGATTAAAATTGTCCAACAAACTCTTGCTATAAGATGGTTTGAACAGTAAATATTATTGTCTCAAAAACACTAAAAAACCAGATTTTTGCAATGATTTGCTTCAAGATAACAATGAATCACAATTTATAGACCAATCAATACCCCTCATCAAACTTATATTACTTATTTTATTAGATTGATTTTTTTTCATTTATTTCTTTTGTGTCAGGAATTATTCTGGAAGACAGCTTAGAATAAAGTCATTATCTTTTAGATTATTTGACTAATTTCAATATTTGTCTATAACTGTTGATGGTTTGTTTCTACAAAGGTTTCTTAGTTTCTTTGCTAAACAATTCTAATACTAAAACACATAAAATTTCTATTGAAAATCCATTATCATAGACTATAATTTTGTAATGGAGTATCTTTGGCAATCCAATAAAATACCAATATATTTTCGTAACTACTCTTCACAAAGAAAAAAGAAAACAAGAAAAACAGTAAACACAAAAATAATTGGAAATTTACAGTAAATATAATAATAAAAAAAACCCCATAAGAATAGCTTTATTAATGTTGGATACAATGTACGGTAGTTGAAAGATGTGTGCTAGAGAGGCACATCTCAACATCTGCCAATTCTTATTGGAAATAATCAGTTACACACCTCAGTCGAAATTCTTAGCTCTTAATTCTTGCACCTCCAGACTAGAATTAAAGTGAGGTATTACTATGCATTCTGCTGAATCACACAAGATTCCAGATTCTACTATTACATAATGACAGGATCTGTTAGTCTTTCTCTCTCTCTCTCACACACACACACACACACAAATAGTTGATTCCATTAAGCCCAGTGCTGCCATCTGCCTACATATGGTTCAATAAGTCAGCAGAGTTATCTCGGTGTATATATATGAGGTTTACATGTCTGTTTACTATATTTCATTAACTTTGCCTTTCATCCATTTGAATTCAATAAATAAAGAACCACTCAAAATTTAATTTCTTCTCTCTCTTTCTCTCTCTCTCTCTCTCTCTCTCTCTCACACACACACTCCGGCCAGGTAACCTTGTACTTCCTCTACAGCAAGACACCTGTTTCTGTCTCTCTATTTCACTATAACCTGTCATTATCTGGCACAAGATCACCTCCTGCAATGACTCCTCCCCCTCTCAAAAGATCTTTGTCTTGCAAGTTACTTGGTGACCCTGTCAGTGCAGGTGCCACTTAAAAAGCATCCAGTCCAAATATACAACAAAGTGACAGTAGGAAGGGCATCCAGCTGCAGTGACCATGCCAAAACAGACAAGAGAGATCGGCACAGCCCTCTCACTTGCCAGCTCCTGTGCAAATCTTCCAACCCATGCCAGCATGGAAAATGGACATTAAAAAATGAGGGTGTAGATTATGATGATAAAAATATGTATTTGTGAATTTGTAAATATTATTAATGAGAAAATGATTTCTCGTGAGTATTGATAATTATCATGACCAGAGTGCTTGACTAATTACTGATTTTATTCATCGCAAAAAGAGATAAAAAGTAAAATTGAAGCCAACACAATTTGAAATGCAGAAACACAAACTGAACACAGTATTTTATCTGGCTCTCATCATCCACTAACCTCTTTGATAATGTTTGCACAGCTGAATTATAATTACACATATCTATAGATATGTATAGATACATATACATATACATGTATAGATACATATACATATACATAAAAATCAACTTTTAAACATCTGGCCTCATGGAGGCAAAGTGGCTGAGTTCCTTTCAAGCGGGCCTCACAGAGGCAAGGTGGCTGAGTTCCTTTTGAGCATTGTGCCTCACGGGGGCAAAGTGGCCGAGCTCCTTTCAAGTGCTGGGCCTCAGGGAGGCAATGATTGAGACCTTCTTTGACAGTATGTCGTGCTTGAAAAGAAAACCCATCAAGCTGGGCAAAATTGCAGTCATGGCAGATACTGGTGTCATGCAAATGGCACCTATGCTGGTGGCACATAAAAGCGCCCATTACACTCTCAGAGTGGGTTGGAATTAGGAAGAGCACCCAGCTGCAGAAAACCATGCCAAATGAGACTGGATTCTGGTGCAGCCTTCCAGTGTGCCAGCCCAGTCAAACTGTCCAACCCATGCCAGCAAGGACAACAGACGTTAAATGATGATGATGATGATGACATAAAAACACACAATGATTAATTATACTCTAATTATATTTTCAAAAAAGATAAGTGTAAACAAACTACAAAAGACAAATGATAATCATTATAGATACTTAATTGCTTATATAAATGATGACACAATTAAGCAGAGTAGAAATAATGTTGGACAAATACTTCTAACACATCTAGAATGTATTGTTATTTTCATGATTCAAATCCACTCCTATGGCCATTAAGAGTTGAGCATTGGAAGATGTGGTGTTCATGACTGTTCTGAAAAGCATTAACAGACTAAAGACTAATAGCTACTATCAAGAATAAAACCTGAACCAAAGACACAGTTTATCAGGAACTTACCACCTAAGCTACAGTCTTCATCATCATCATCCGCATCAACATGCTTCTCCATACTGGCATATGTTGTAGGAGCCTACAAGGCAGCACATCATATTCTTCAGGCATCTATGGAGATGAAATATCAGGATTCTGGGACTCATAGCTGACCAATCCTTTATCAATCATGTAGTTCAAAACCCTATCTGACCTCATTGCTCACTGCTTTGTAATTTACAAATATAATTTTAAGACCATTGGTTAAGAAGTTAGAATAACTCTTGGCAAAAATTATGGCATCACTCTATCTGGAGAATGCTCAGAATGGCTTTTACAGTTTGCAAGAAATCACAGCTATGCTACAAAATTATTTTTGTTTAATAGCTGAACATTCAGATTTTGTGAAACGTACCTCAAACAAATTAAAGTAAATTATATAAATTATTAACTTCTTTCCCGCCCCTCCCCCAGATCCAGAAGAGGGAGAAAAATAATGGAATTGTCTTGTAATTTGCATTTCTAATACTAACTGCAGTACAAGTCTAAAAATGTGAATGATTCTGATTGTAAAAAAAGAATGCTTGGAGACTTTAATGAGCTACTGACTTTGTTAATTACAAAGAAATATGGTTCCAACAAAAGAATTGTCAACTAAAACAATGAAAAGGGTCATGAAATTCATTGAAGAATGAAATCCAACACTGAGTGAGGCAAATGGCATTGGTTGCTCTTTGATAGTTGTGTATAAATTTGATGCAGATATAATAAACAAAATGAGAAGATTAGAAAGGAAAAAAATATACAGATGGCAAGATATAGGGATACAAAGTTCAAAGCCTTGAAAATAAAAATTCCAAAACAAAACAAATGACAGAAAAAGAAGTTAATGTCTGCAACAAAACTGTAAGAAATTGGTGAAACGAAATGAGATTTATAAACAGAAATGCCAAATGACAACCAAACACTAAAATACAAACAGAAAAACAAAAGGGGGTGGGGTTGTAGTGGGCGAAAGAGAAATAAACATGAAACATGAATGACTGAAGAAAGTGACTTTGAGTGATGAATCATAAATCTGCATTGACTAAAGAGCTGATGTTAGAAGTTTTGTCTGGTGACATCTAAAGGAATATATAAAGATGGCTGACTAAAGAAAACAAATTTTCCCACTCGTTTCATATGAGATTCTTTGACAAATAAAGGGACCAAATGAGATGGTACTCATTACCTCAGAAGTCAATACACAAACGTTTTGGTAGGTACCGTTCTTACTATATGAACAAAGAAGAGACTTGTTGCTAATGGAGTTAATTTAATAATGCATTTTGTCACAGAACCAAGAACATTAAAACTTTTCTTGGGTAAGTTCTATGAACTTAATGATATTGTCAAGCAAAAAGTTCAGAGTTTAATCTGACTGAAAATTTCTGAAGAAACTTCTTTTAAAATGGTCTTTGACGAGATTCTTTCAAACACTATTCAAACCAGTTTGATGGAGACTGGTTTCAATAGTTTCACATTGGTAAAGTCCAAACCTTAATGCAGGCTCTCATAAAATCACAAGAAGGATAATAATAATACCACAGTTTCAAAAACTTTCAACATACACACACTTTACGTATCAACACAGATCGATAGTTATATTATAATTTCTGAGTACAAGTTCTTCCAGGATCCTATTTGTTTATTTCGTTTAAGATATTATTCACATTATCAACAGAATAACTATTTAGTAAACAAAAAGAAATGAAATATAAAACTCAAATATATGGAAAACAAATCCAGAAATAATAAATCTCTGAGCAGGATGTAAACATTAGCCGCATGACATTGTGAAGTATATTTCCACCTCTAAAGGTGGCTAACCCTTAAGGGTCAATGCTACTGTAGCTTGTAGTCCAAGGAAGACATCTCCTCCAGCTGGCTATCAGTATGGCTATACTGATACTGCCCTATCAGTATTTGCAAAGGGTCCATGTGTATAATGTCAGGCTGGAGATGGGAACGATGACTTCCCTCTGCAAATACTGGTTGGGGAAAGATAGTGTGTCAATAGCCAGCTGGAGATGCCTTCCTGGGGCTACAAACTACAGTAGCATCGACCCCTAAGGGTTAGCCACATTTAGGTGACAAATATCCTTCACGAATTCCAGAAAATTCTCACATAAGATCAGATCATTGACCCTAATGTTAAATAGAATAATCAAATGTGCCTCCAACCTTTATGGCCTAGCATATAATTCTTCAAAGATAATTTACAAGCAATTTTAGAAGATGTAATATGTCAGCATAAGGTATTGATATCAAAACAATGAAACCTGATATGTTTTCTCTGAATTATATTTGTCTGGTGATTTGATCTGGAATGGAATCACAAGCTGCATCTAAACAACTGCATCATTGCAAAGCCAACCGTTACAAACAACCATTGAACAAGTTGATAATATAAATTACAACATTTGATAGTTTATACCATTACCACAAAATTACAACAAATCAAAATGAAATACAAAAACAATATATATGTGTTTGGAATGAATATAACAAATCTTTCACCATGATAAACAATTATTTCTTTGTTTTACATTCAAGTTTCCTTCCAGAAAATTGCCAATAGTTTAATTTTATCTTTTGAAGAATGTAAAAGTAAAAATATTTTGCCCACAGATTCAGTATTCCATCATCAAGGAAATTTCAAAGAGAACATTTTATAAACTATTACAGCAAAATAATATCTTAGAGAAAGAAGAAGAAAACTAGAGATTGTATTTTTTCCCCTCCATGCCCAAGACCTTTGTAAGGTTCTTACCATTGAGGGGAGGGGAATGGTATGCATGCCAATAAGAAGTGACATGTGAGGTTATCAAATTAACCTCAGACTGACGTTCTGGTCTGAATACAACTTCGTAATAGACTGGACTTCACTGAAGACAACAAGAGCCATGTAATGTTGCTAAACTTTAGAACTAAGTGGTCTTTTCTTTTTTGATTGTCACAGTAATTGGACTGCGACCATGCTGGGGCACCACTTTGAAGGGTTTAGTCAAACAAATCAACCCCGGAACTTATTTTATCAGTCTCTTTTTGCCAAACCACTATGTTAGTGATATAAGCCAGCCAACACTGGTTGTCAAGCTGCAGGGGCACAGACACAAATGCAATGACACACACACACACATACATGACAGGCTTCTTTCAGTTTCCATCTAGCAAATTGCTTCAGTCAGTTCAGGGTCATAGCAGGAGACACTTGCCCAAGATGACACAGAGTGGGACTAAGCCAGAAGCCATGCAGCCGAGAAGCAAATTTCTTGCCACACAACATTCCATCTTTGGAAGTTTCCTTTTTGGTAAGACACAAGTCTTATTTCAGAAATATTTCTTAGAAGCTCTGATGACTTTTCCAAAAATTTAAGGCAAAGCAAGGAATAGAGGAAGATTATATATTGCATTTGGCATAATGCTAAAATATACAATAAAACAATTGATAGACAGAAGGGTGTAAACCTAATGTAGAATTATCTTGAAGTTTTTCAGTAGCATGGCCCACCCCATGGTGAGCCATGTGTGGCCTGCATCTTGCAAAAGGTCGCCCACGCTTGTTCTACATGGTCACTCAGCTGGCTTGAAATAGCAACCAGATACTCCTCAAATTACACCTTATCATTTAAAAAAAAAGGAAAAATTGAATAATGTAGTCCAAGATACACTATGCCTGAAGGAAAACAAGACAAGAAGGTCACAGACTGAAATAACTTCTGTGATCACAAGTCTTCTTAATTAAGACTGACTTGAGGGTTAAAAATTTTTTTAAAAAGTAAAAAAAACAAAACAATGTTTTGATCAAAATTAAATCTTTGAAGTCTCACAAAGCATAATTAAACAAGAACTTTTTTAACCCCATTAATAAAAAATTCCCCAAGAGATTAATTAGAGTAACTTAAAAATAATAAATTGAGAACAAGTATGAATATTCTTTTCTACTCTAGGCACAAGGCCTGAAATTTTTGGGGAGGGGGCCAGTTGATTAGATTGATCCCAGTACACAACTGGTACTTAATTTATCAACCCCGTAAAGATGAAAGGCAAAGTTGACCTCACTGGAATTTGAACTCAAAACATAAAGACAGGCAAAATACCACAATGCATTTTGCCTGGCATGCAAACAAGTATGAATGTTACAGAAGGAATGTGTACAGATATTGTCAACATTAGTAAAGAACAGGGGTGGTGCAATCGTTAGAACTGATACAATGATAGGCTGTATAAGTTCTACAATGTTTAATATTAAGTTACATCGTTAGTTTGAATCTTAATGGGATCAGTGGTATCTTCCATGTCCTAAGGTCAATATATAACTAAATGCCCAGCATCGCCTTACTGGCACTTGTGCCGGTGGCACATTAGAAAACATTCAAACGAGGTCATTGCCAGTGCTACTGGACTGGCTCCTGTGCAGGTGACACATAAAAAACACCATTTTGAGCATGGCCGTTGCCAGTATCGCCTGACTGGCTCCTGTGCTGGTGGCATGTAAAAAGCACCCACTACACTCTCGGAGTGGTTGGTATTAGGAAGGGCATCCAGCTATAGAAATCTTACCAGATCAGACTGGAGCCTGGTGCAGCCTCCTGGCTTCCCAGACCCCAGTCAAACCGTGGAAAGCGGACATTAAATGATGACGATGATGTTGAGTTACATCTCTTTACATTCTGAGTTCAAATCACACCAGGATAAAAGGTCTTGCCTTTCATCCTTCCATAATCAATATAAGTAAATGACTAAGGTGGCAGGCTGGCAGAATCGTTAGCACACCGGGCAAAATGCTTAGTGGTATTTCATCTGCTTTTACATTCTGAGTTCAAATTCCACCGAGGTCGAATTTGCCTTTCATCCTTTCGGGGTCAATAAATTAAGTACTAGTTACGTACTGGGATCAATCTAATTGACTGGCCCCCTCCCCAAACATTTTGGGCCCAGTGCTTAGAGTACAAAATATTGTTTACTATTTATTCTTTGATATTTAAGGCGGCAAACTGGCAGAGATGTTAGCAAGCCAGACAAAATGCTTAGCGGTATTTCGTCTGTCTTTACGTTTTGAGTTCAAATTCTGCAGAGATCAACTTTGCATTTCATCCTTTCAGGGTCAATAAATTAAGTACTAGTTACGTACTGAGGTAAATCTAATTGACTGGCCCCCTCCCCAAAAAATTCGGGCCTTGTACCTAGAGTAGAAAAGAATGTAAGTAAATGACCAGTAGTAGAGCCAATATAATCATGGGTAGCTTCCCAAAACATTACTGGCCTTGTGCCAATATTAGAAATCTTTGTATTAATAAGACATTGATCTGCTGTAAATTAAAGTGAATAGAACCATGTCTAAGTGAGAAACCACAATTCGGCTTAGCTAAATAACCTGACATCTATAAGTGAGATGGACAAGAAAGGTTATAAATACTTGTGGCTTCAATCAATAATACAGGTTCTAAGTTTATATTGAAATGTTGGCACCTATCATGAAACCTCTTGAGTATGCGGACATTTATGGGGTTACAGAAAGGAAATCAAAATTAAGGTCTACTGTACTCTGGGGAAAAGAGCTTAAGAAATACTTTTGTGAAATCCTTCAAAACAAACATGAATTCAAAATCAATATAAGCTTTAATAAGATTACTTAAGAGATAAATCACTGAGTGGCTAATAACAATAGTTAATCAGAAATTAATTAAATTAGTTACAGCTAAATATATTTTTTCTCCATGTTTTACAAAACGACATTGATTAAATTCCTTAATAATTCAAAACTGAAGAAATTACTAAGAATAATAAATTTAGAAACAGAATGTTTTGTGTTTAAAGTCCATGTTGTGGCACTAATTAGTTTAATTACCGACACAATTACCTGATAGTAAGATTACAATAATAACATGGAATTAACACTAGACTGAACAATGAAGGTCAGACTAAAATATAGCTGTTTCAGATAAACAGAAGTAGGAGTTTATTTTTTGTGAATGGGAGGCAATAAGGCAACGGGTACAATTTAATAAGTATCAATGGAATAAATTAATGTGTGACATTAGTCTTATATATATATGTATATGTCACATGATCAACCAGGCTATGAGATACTGTTATTTATCACTGGTCACAATGCATTCTGAATTGTTTTACCTTTCAAATGATACCACTCCATTTGCTAGGCAAGCAGACTAACACACACACACACACACATATATATATATATATATATATATATATATATATATATATATATATATATA
>NC_068985.1:9563128-9566094 GCF_001194135.2 Octopus bimaculoides
ATATATATATATATATACATACAATATAGGATAAAAGATATGCACAAATACATACATATGTATGTATTCTTTTATTTTTTTACTTGTTTCAGTCGTTTGACTATGGCCATGCTAGAGCACTGCCTTTAACTGAGCAAACCGACCCCAGGACTTATTCTTTGCCTGCCTAGCACTTACTCTATTGGTCTCTTTGCCGAACCGCTAAGTCATGGGGATGTAAACACACCAACACCGGTTGTCAAGCAATGTTGGGGAGACAAACACAGAGACACAAACATATACATTTTTTTTTTCTCCGTGTTTTTCTCCTTGTCTCCGTATTCTTTCTGTTGAAGAGCGTAGCTCGAAACGTCAAAGACTTTCCGCATTCCCGAGCATCATACTAATATATACTTTTGTTATTTACACCACCTGTCCTCGTCTGTTGCTATTTTTTGTATATTCTCCCATATATATATATATACATATACACATATATATGACAGGCTTCTTTCAGTTTCTGTTTACCAAACTGATTCACAAGGCTTTGGTTGGTCCAAGGCTATAGTAGAAGACACTTGCCCAAGGTACCACACAGTGGGACTGAACCCAGAACCATGTGGTTGGTAAGCAAGCTACTTACTGCACAGCTACTCCTGCACCTATGTATATATATATGTGTGCATATATTTGAGTCTATCTTTCTTTTGTCTTTTACCTATTTCAGTCATTGGCCTAAAGCCATGCTAGGTTATCACCTTGAAGAGTTTAGTCACAAAAATCAACCCTGGAACTTATTCTTTAAGTCTGGTAGTTTTCTACCACTTTCTTTTACGAAGCCACCACTAACTTAAGGGGATGTAAACAAACCAACACAAATTGTTAAGCAGGGAGGGGGCAAAGAGCACAACACACATATATGTATATACATGAGAGGATTGCACAGTTTCCAACCTCGAAATTCGTTCACAAGGCTTTGGTTGACTTGTAGATATAGTAGAAGACACTTGCCCAAGGTGCTGTGCAGCAGGATTAAACCCAAAGACCGTACGGTCACAAAGTCAGCTCATTAACTACACAGCCATGTCTGTCCCTACACACACACACACAATGAGGTCAGATAATAGTGACAAGTAAGGAGAAAGACAAGCAGAGAGAATGGTCTCTGATCAAAGAAAATGTGCCAGTAAGATTGTTACTATAACAACCGTAAGAACATCACTATTGTAACTGTGTTATTGAAACAATTTGTGAGGAAAGAAGACACAGGTCTTGGCTACAAAGATATATCAATAAAATAAACAAACAAAAAAATGCAGGTCTTAAAAATATTGATGATAAAAGTAGTTTGTGTTCACAATATGACACAATGATGCTTTCAGTGGTTAGCCTTAACCCTTTTGTTACCGGATTTCTGCTGAGATGTTCTGTGTTTCTTTCAATTAATTTTAAATATAACAAAGAATTTAGGGAAATAACTTAGTTATCTTTAAGCTAGTGTTAGGAACATAAATTGTGACTAAGGTTTGGTGGAAGATTTTAATTCAGAACTTATGAAAACAAGACATATGTACTACAGAGCCAAAGGTGGTTTCAGCCGGGTTGATAACGAAGGGGTTAAGAATTGTTTCTCTATTATATATTTTAACCCTTTTGTGACCATATTTCTGTTGAGATGTTCTGTGTTTCTTTCAATTAATTTTAAATATAACATAGAATTTAGTGAAATAACTTAGTTATCTTTAAGCTAGTGTTAGGAAGATAAATTGTGACTAAGGTTTGGTGGAAGATTTTAATTCAAAACTTATGAAAACAAGATATTTGTATTCAGAGCCAGAGCTGGTTTCAGCTGGGTTGATAACGAAGGGGCTAAGAATTGTTTCTCTATTATATATTTTAACCCTTTTGTGACCAACAGTAGCATTGTTCCCTTCAGGGAACTGTCACATTAAGTTGACAGCATACAACTACTTAAACTAATACTAGTTGTCAAGCAATGGTGGAGAACAAACACAAACACACAGAAGGGGCTTCTTTCAGTTTCCAACTACGAAATCCACTCACAAGGCTTTGGTCAGCCCTAAGATTAGAGTAGAAGGAACTTGCCCAAGGTACCATGCTGTTGGAGTGAACCTGAAACCATGTTGTTGGGAAGCAAGCTTACACACCTTATCCATAAAATTAATAAATGTCATGTTTATGCTGTGTTCTAAAAGTTAATTCTTTCAAAACATAAACACACTTTCTTCACCCAAATAATCTTTGAACAATTCTGGTTAACAGCCAGCAGATTTTAAAAAAAACGATGATGATGATGATGATGATGAGCCAGCTGCAAGAGAGCAACAGATTGTTTCAGATATTATATAAGATCTGTTATACTGCCAGGTCACTAAAGCACAGATTTTAACCCATTTAATACCAGCTCATCTGAGACCACTCCTAGCTCTATGCTACAATTTCACTGTGTTGAAGTGATCTAAAAACTCTCCTGCAAAATTTCCTTTTAATTTACTTTTCAAACACCAGCTTTAAACTATCAAGCTTATTTTAGGAGCCTGTAGGACTACACAGTTGAATGCGACTTTCCATTATTTGATACCGAAAGGGGCAATCTGAGTGAGATGTTTGAAATCAGTGAATGTATTTCACTAGAATTATTAGATGTTTACAAGGGCTAGATAGGCATCTCCAACTAGCAAGCCATGCTACTCCAGACTGAAAACGAGCAATAACTCAGAAACCAGTCTCCGGATGCTGGCTTAGCTGGGTGGAGGTGCTTATCTCCCCCTTGTAAACATAAGGACACAGGAAATGTGTCAATGCCGACAGGAAGCGGTGCTGCTTCCTAGGGCTAAATAGCAGTAGTATTATTCCCTTCATGGGACTGTCACATTAAGTTGACAGCATACAACTACTTTATAAATCTCTGTGAGAGATTTAGAAATGTATTATTTCTCTTTCTCTGTGTGTGTGTGTGTGTGTGT
>NC_068985.1:9566423-9567680 GCF_001194135.2 Octopus bimaculoides
GGGGGGGGCAGTCGATTAGGTCGACCCCCAGAACACAACTGGTACTTAATTTATCTATCCCCGAAAGGATAAAAGGTAAAGTCGACCTCGGTGGAATTTGAACTCAGAATGTAAAGACAGATGAAATGCCGCTACGCGAAGTTTTATATTGAAGGCTTATTTCACTATAAAAATATGTTAATGAAATATAATGGAATGTGCCTGAAAGTTGTTGGCCTGTTTCCTTAGTAGGAAACAAAAATTAGATGTTTCTAAGAAAAATAAAATAAATAAGAATTCAAAGAATTAATTATCTACAATACACACCAAACACACACACACAAATGTCATGAAAAAATACAACTTGCAGAGTTCCAGATTGAACTTTAAATGAAGAAATAAACAGTAAAACCGCATTAACTGACTGAGATACAAACAAAAGAGCTGAGTGTGTGTGTGCGTGCGTGCGTGCATGTGTGTGTGAGTCTGATGCAGGAAATGCATACTGTATTCTCTGGGCCCCATCAAAGTCGAAATTATAAATAATTGAAGAAAACAATGAAACCCCAAATTCTTTCGGGGGGGGGGGGCTCTGTGTAATTTCACAATTTTTTTTGTGTATTGCATCTAAAATAAGCTACCCCCTTCTTCTATCCTATAATTTTTTTTCCCTCTGAGACTATCAGCTGTTTCTGATTAAGTTAAAGACAAAAAACTCATGTCGCAGTGCCACTTCCTGCTCGTCAATCTTATTCATATATTCAGTGATAAACATATTTTTAGATATGGTAACCTCAATCTGAAAATAACCATTTTATAAATGGGCTGTTGTAGTTGTCTTTTGCTCTCCTGTCAGCTCTGATCAAGCAGGCGCTAAGATCAAACCCAGCGTTATCTCATTGTTTTATATTCTTTCACTGCTTTCAGGCAGTAGACAGTAACCATGACAGAGTCCTGTCTTGTATGATTTAATCAATAAAACCAGCCTAGAGCATATTTTTAATCCAGGTAATTATTTTATTAAGTTCTCTATTACTCTTTTACTTGTTTCAGTCATTTGACTGCGGCCATGCTGGAGCACCACCTTTAGTCGAGAAATTGACCCCAGGACTTATTCTTGTAAGCCTAGTACTTATTCTATCGGTCTTTTTTTGCCGAACCGCTAAGTTACGGGGACGTAAACACACCAGCATCGGTTGTCAAGCGATGGTGGGGGGACAAACACAGACACACAGACACACAAACACACATACATATATATAGACACATACACTCTTT
>NC_068985.1:9568328-9570261 GCF_001194135.2 Octopus bimaculoides
AAAGCACCCACTACACTCTCTGAGTGGTTGGCGTTAGGAAGGGCATCCAGCTGTAGAAACTCTGCCAAATCAAATTGGAGCCTGGTGTAGCCATCTGGTTTCACCAGTCCTCAGTCAAATCGTCCAACCCATGCTAGCATGGAAAGCGGACGTTAAACGACGACGACGACGACGATATACATATATACGACGCGCTTCTTTCAGTTTCCGTCTACCAAATCCACTCACAAGGCTTTGGCCAGCCCGAGGTTATAGTAGAAGGCACTTGCCCAAGGTGCCACGCAGTGGGACTGAACCCGGAACCATGTGGTTGGTAAGCAAGCTGCTTACCACACAGCCACTCATGTGTCATTAAACAATTAAGTTTCTCAAAAACAGTTAACATACACTTTGAGAAACGTAAAAGACTTTCTCACCTTCCGAGCGTTAAACTAATACACATGTTTGTTGTTTATACACCTGTCTTCATCTTTTGGTTTTTTTTTGTAAATTCCAACTAAATGAAATCGAAATCGTAATTGAACCATATTCGATGACTGGCACCTGTGCCGGTGGAGCACTAACAGCACCGTCCGAGTGTGATCATTGCCAGAGCAGCTGTCTGGTTTCCATGCCAGTGGCATGTAAATAGCACCATTTGAGCATGATCTTTACCAGTGTCACCTTACTGGCACCTGTGCCGGTGGCACATTAGAAATCATTCGAGCGAGCTTGTTGCCAGTGCCACTGGACTGGTTCCTGTGCAGGTGGCACATAAAAAACGCCATTCTGAGCATGACCGTTGCCAGTACCGCCTGACTGGCCCTCGTACCGGTGGCACGTAAAAGCACCCACTACACTCTCGGAGTGGTTGGCGTTAGGAAGGGCATCCAGCTGTAGAAACTCTGCCAGATCAGATTGGAGCCTGGTGCAGCCTTCTGGTTTCACCAGTCCTCAGTCAAATCATCCCATCCATGCTAGCATGGAAAGCGGACGTTAAACGATGATGATATATGACTGGCTTTGGTACAAGTTTTACTTGGAAAACCATTGGTTGACTTGAGACTAAAGCGGAAGAGACTTGCCAAAGGTAGCATACAGTGCAACTAAACCTGAAACCAAGAGCATATGAAGCAAGCTTTTTAGCTGCCCAGCCAAGCGTGTCCTTGTGTACATGGCCACACCTGCGCCTCCACCACACAGCTAAGTCTACATTATCTATGAGTTAGTTTATTTTTAAAACCAGTAAATACAAAACAGTCACAGCTATAGACCCATTCAACCAACGCTGTATACATGACTACATTTGTTAAACTGTTGTATCTATCAGATCCTGCTGTTGACAATGCAAGGCTGAAGTCAAAATAAAGCCAAGATTTAATTTTACTGCCTTTTGTAATAATTCGTTTAAACGGAAACAAAATAGCACCAACTTACTACTACAAGTAAACTTTGAGCAATTTTAAGCCAGCTGTTATTGGTTGGCTTTGTTCATTATACAGCAATATTATGGTTGAAGGGGGAGAAAAATAAAGAGGTAAAAATAGAGAAAGAAACAAACTGTTTTAAGTTTCCAATCAAATGAACACAGCCAATAAATGTTAAGGTATTGCTCAAATAATTATTGGCTTGTTTGTTTTTGTTTTTTGGTGGTAGGATTACATTTTTTTTTCCCACCCATCTGCTGCCAGAGATAATAATAATTTTAGTCTCATTTAACCATTTTTATGAGGCACTTGTAAAGCTTCTTTGAAATTTTCAAATACAGCAATAGCAGAATGATCTGAGTTCAAAAATCTAGTTACAGATCCTCTTGAGTAGAGCGTATTTTATTTTATATTATAAAATTTTTTTTTTTCATTCTTTTACTTGTTTCAGTCATGTGACTGCAGCCATGCTGGAGCACCACCTTTTGTCGAACAAATCGACCCGCAGGACTTAGTCTTTTAAAGCC
>NC_068985.1:9570616-9579473 GCF_001194135.2 Octopus bimaculoides
TTATTATTATTATTATTATTATTATTATTATTACTATTCAGGTCACTAGGCAGTAACCTGAATACTACTAATAATAATAATAATAACATTGAACAATACCTTAGGAATGAGAACCCAGGTTCGAAATTTCCCCAAGACACCTGATGAAGGCTGGAGGGTATATCAGCCGAAACGTTGTGTTAACAACAAACAAGATGAGGACAAATATCCGTCAAATGTAAAATAATGTAAATAATGAAAATAATGTACATAATTCCTCATGTCTTAAATATAGAACTGAATAAAATGATTCATAAACAAAGACACCCATCCAGAAAGGAATGAAAAGCCATCACCTAAGAAACGAGAGGAGAGCACAGAAATCCGATCACCTCTGCACCACCAGGCACTCCTTGCTTTTTGCTAACTGCAAACTACAAGTGGAATTTGTGCATTGACCCTCAATAAGAAGAAAGGAAAGGAAAGAATAAAAGAAATATAAAAGAAAAAAATAAGTGAATAAAATAATAAGCAAGAGATGCGAATACAGCTCTGTGGTTAAGAAGATCAGGGTTTCAAGTTCAGTCCCACTGCAAAGCACCTTTGGATAGCCCTGGGGTCAACAAATGTCTTGTGAGTGAATTTGTTAGACAGAAACTGTGTGGAAGCCCATCGTGTGTGTGTGTGTGTGTGCCACCACTTGACAACTAGCGTTGATTTGTTTACATGAATGTAAACAAACCAGCATTGTCAAAAGCAAACAATAGAACAAGTATCGTACTTCAAGATAAATACATGGGGCTGATTCGTTCGACTCAAATCTTCAAGGCAGTGTCCCAGCATGGCCACAGTCCAATGACTGAAACGACCACATATTTCTTTATTGCCCACAGGGGGCTAAACATAGAGGGGACAAACAAAGGGTTTAAGTTGATTCCATCGACCCCGGTGCATAGCTGGTACTTATTTAATCGACCCCGAAAGGATGAAAGGCAACATCGACATCGGCGGAGTTTGAACTCAGAATGTAAAGACAGACGAAATAGCGCTAAGCATTTCGCCCGGCGTGCTAACGATTCTGCCAGCTCGCCGCCCTCGACTGAAACAACCATAGGAAGACGAAAAGAAAAGGAAAATAAAACAGCGAAATAGAGAAGATAAAGAGAAGTCCAAGATGAAAGAGAAGAAAGTAGAGAAAGAAGAAAAATGAAAGTAGAAAACAGGATAAAAAACAGAGGAGAGAGGATCCATGTTAATGGAGAAGAAATGTGTACAGCCTATGATACCATCCCAATAAATTACCTGCAATCAATCTATAGATTCTCCATAAAAACTCCCTAAGGACTGAATGGTAAAGTCAGCCTAGTTGTATTTGAACCTAGAAATGTGAAACAAATTGAATTAGATAGCATAAAGAACATTCAGTGTTACTCTCCACGGCCTCCACAAACCAAGCTAGAGTCAATAACAATAACAGCAATAATAATAGCCGTTGTTCTTGTCACTGCATCATGGTAGAAAGGAGTGGGGTCGGGTGGGCTATTTTAGATTCAGTCTTATGCTGTAATCGTAGAGGCGCAATGGCCCAGTGGTTAGGGCAGCGGACTCGTGGTCGTAGGATCGCGGTTTCGATTCCCAGACCGGGCGTTGTGAGTGTTTATTGAGCAAAAACACCTAAAGCTCCACGAGGCTCCGGCAGGGGATGGTGGCGAACCCTGCTGTACTCTTTCACCACAACTTTCTCTCACTCTTACTTCCTGTTTCTGTTGTGCCTGTAATTCAAAGGGTCAGCCTTGTCACACTCTGTGTCACGCTGAATCTCCCCCGAGAACTACGCTAAGGGTACACATGTCTGTGGAGTGCTCAGCCACTTGCACGTTAATTTCATGAGCAGGCTGTTCCGTTGATCGGATCAACTGGAACCATCATCATCGTAACCAATGGAGTGCCAGCTCTCTCTATGCTGTAATCATTTGGTTTTCCTTAAGCCCCTAAGAGAACCCCTTAGTGTTCAATAATTTTTAAGGTACTTGGAGCAAATCCCAAGTGTGTAGGAATTGTTTAGGGTGCATCTGTGCTTAATCTCTTTTTTTTTCATTCAGAATATCAGGTGCAGGCATGGCTGTGTAGTTAAGAAGTTTGCTTCCCAAACCTCAAGGCTTCAGGTTCAATCCTACTGGACAGTACCCTGGGCAAGTATCAGTTCCGAGCTGACCAAAGTCTTGAAAGTAGATTTGGCAGGCAGAAACTGACAGTTGGCCGCTGACACTCGTTTGATGCTGCATCAAAGAGGTCAGGGAACAGAAGAAAGAAGACATGCACTCAACACCAGAGCTGAAGACACCTCCGAAAGGGGGGGACCCTGCCACATCAAAACGGTAGAGGAGAGTAGGGGCCGAAACCGGACATGGTTCCTCCTGATGATGTCTTGAGCTAACTGGATCCTATAAAGGAGTTGTTGTGGTAGCAGACCACGAAACATGGTTGAAATTCTTCTACAGAGTATGTCTCAACCATAATGTGATGTCAGCACAAAGAGACAGAAAGACACACACACACACACAAAATGGGCTTCTTTCATTTTCTGTCAACAAAAATTCACTCATACAGCTTTGGTCGACCCAAAGCCACAGTAGAATACACTTGCCTGAAGTGTCAAGCAATGGGATTGAACCCAAAACCACATGATTGAGAAGCAAACTACTCAAGCACACAGCCTAATTAACTAGCAGCTATCATAGAAGCATCTCACTATATCTCTTTACCATCTGTGCCAGAGCTTCAGTAGTAAGGAGGTAAGTACCAAAGATTGATTTCCCACCAGGAATGCACTTTGCCTTTCACAAATGTGATAGCCTCTACACCAGAGGCTCTCAGCTGCAGTTCCAAGGACCACATGTGGCCCACAAGTATAAATCTGCAACCGCCAATCGTTTTTCTTCTCTAAATATTTTTTTTTTTTTTAACTGGCTTGTTTAACTTTTTTGGTGTGTCCCCTTAAAAAAAATCCAGCTTTAGATCTGGTTCAGATATTAAGGAATTTGGGAACCACAGCTTTATACAGTCATTTAACCTACTAGAAATAGCAGGTCAATATCCTCCAAATCCTACCCTACTTTTAAAAAATGGGAGGACATATTAGATAATGGGATACACCTAGTGAAAGCACACGGTTCAGTGGCTAGAGCATCAGGGTTACAATCCTGGGGTTGCAAGTTCGATTCCTTGACTGGGTTGTGTGTTGTGTTCTTGAGCAAGACACTTCATTTCACGTTGCTCCAGTTCACTCAGCTGTGGAAATGAGTTGCGACGTCACAGGTGCCAAGCTGTATTGGCCCCTTTGCCTTTCCCTTGGATAACATCGGTGGCATGGAGAATGGAGGCTGGTATGCACGGACGACTGCTGGTCTTCTATAAACAACCTTGCCCAGACTCGTGCCTCGGAGGGTGACTTTCTAGACGCAAACCCATGGTCAGTCATGATCAAAGAAAAGGATGAGATGATCACAGTTAGAATGCTTCAGACCAAGGCTGACCTGGGAGCTGACCGACAGCAATATGAACAACAATAACAACCTGTAGCCATTGCAATTAGATGAGCAGTAAATTACTCTCCAAGCATCCAAGCATCGAAGTTTACCTCCATCCTTGGTTGCTGTCTGCTGCAGCAATTACTCCGGTTTAATTGTCTTGTGCAGTAAATAGTTTACAGTTTCACAGTTATATTGCTATTCAATACAAACTGGCCGGATCAATATCTGCTGAAACAGGTTAAGCTTGTGCAAGTGCATACATTCTGTTACTGGGGCTGGCTGTTTGCTTTTGTTTTGTTTGGTTTGGTTTATTTGTTTTTTTGAATTTTGATTTTTGATTTTCTTTTTTTTCGTCTTCTGTATGTTTATACTTCTTTCACTTTCCTTGTTAGGCAGAGGGAGGGGTGGTTGTTGTTGTTGTTCTGCTGCGAGTGGGTGGTTTGACATGATGCATGTGATGTCAGCAGCAGCAGCAGCAGTAGTAGTAGTAGTAGTAGTAGTAGTGGTGGTGGTGGTAGTAGTAGTAGCAGCAGCAGCAGCAGTGGTAGTACTAGTAGTAGTAGTAGTAGCAGCAGCAGTAGTAGTAATAATAGTAGTAATGGTAGTATTAGTGGCAGTAGCAGTTATGGTAGTAGTAGTAGTAGTAGTAGTAGTAGTATCAGTGGTGGTATGGTGAGTATGGTAATGTTAATGGAAGGGAAACAAAGCAACAGCAACAACAACAACAACAACAACAAAAACAGCAAGTGGTTCTCAAAATGTGCAACATTTCTGCATGGGCTGGTATCTCGTTGAAAAAGTGAACACGATCGCTTTGATGATCATCCTCACCAGCATCATCAACATCATCATCATTATTATCGCCAACATAATTTTCTACCATCACACAACCATTGTTGTCATTTTTATTGCAGCTCTCATCATCAGTCGAGGTCATTGTAATCAATCAAAAGTCATCGTTATCATCATGTAACAAGGGTGTCCTACATGACCACCCAACCTGCATAATGAAACTATGAGTCAAGCCATCCTCATTAAACCCCCAACTACATCTCTAATAAGGGCAACATATTCACATTTCACCCCTTTAGCATTCAGATTATCAAATGTAATGCTTGTTTATCCACATTGTTGTCAATTAATCAGGTATTATCTTGTAGCTTAGCAATCTCAATGATGTGACATGTGGGGTAGGTGTGAAAGGCCAGATCTGGCTGGTTTACAAGTGAAACAGGTAGAATATCTGGGCTAGGTATGGCCAGTTTAAATGCCAAAAGGTTAAGCAGATGAATGTTAATTGTAACATTCATGCCTTTCCAAAGGATACAAGCACAAAGTTACAATGTCTAAACTGTTAACATCCCACGGTGTGGCACCTTAGGCAAGTGTCTTCTACTATAGCCTCGGGCCAACTAAAACCTTGTGAGCGGATGTGGTAGACAGAAACTGAAAGAAGCCCACCATATATATATATATATATATATATATATATATATATATAAAGGGGTTTGTATGATAGTGTATAAAGTAATGTATTATTCAAAAGAATTCCAACTCTGTCTGTTTTTTATGTTTTATTTATATTCTTATAAAATTAATGTGGGATATAGAATATGGAATATATAGTATATATAGTAAAATGAAATGAAGTATTGAATGTCTTATTGAATAAATGAAATCATATAAATAAAGCATAAAAAACAGACAGAGTTGGAATTCTTTTGAATAATATATGTGTGTGTGTGTGTGTGTGTGTGTGTGTGTGTGTGTGTGTGTATGTATTTGTGTGTGTGTGTGTGTGTGTGTGTGTCTGTGTTTGTTCCCCCACCATTGCTTGACAACTAATGTTGGTGTGTTTACATGCCCATAACTTAGCAGTTCGGCAAAAGAGACTGACAGAAATAAGTACTAGGCTTAGAAAGAATAAGTCTTGGGATCGATATTTTCGACTAAGAAGGCATTGCTCCAGCATGGCCGCAGTCAAAATGACTGAAACCAGTAAAAGACTAAAGGAATGAAATAATACACTTACCGTCACTCGAGTTCAGAGTGAAGGTAAGAGATCGAGTGTCGCAGCATGGTCTGAATATAATAAATGCAGGAGAGGGTTTCGAAAACGAGATCAGCTTCGTCTAGGTTTTTAACGAAACAAGAAAAACACAAGCATAAGTGCAGGAGTGGCTGTGTGGTAAGAAGTTTGCTTCTCAACCACATGGTTCTAGGTTCAGTCTCACTGCATGGCACCTTGGGCAAGTGTCTTCTGCTACAGCCCCAGGCTGATCAAGGCTTTGTGGGTGGATTTAGTAGATGAAAGAAACACGTTGTATATATATCCACATATTTATGCTCAAGTATCCTTGTGTTTGTACCCCACCACTTGACAATCAGTGTTGGTTTGTTTACATCCTTGTACCCTAGCAGTTTGGCGTAAGAAACTAATAGAATAACTATGAAGGTTAATACAAAAAAATAAGTACTGAAATTGACCTGTTTGACCAAAACCCTTCAAAGCAGAGCCCCAGCATGGCCACAGTCCAGTGATTGAAGCAAGTAAAAGATTGAAGATTACAAGACTGCTTTCTTCTTCCTGAAAATTTTCATCTTTGAAATAGCATCAATAATTCTGGAAATAGCAACAATTGCTAAATGCTTCATACAGGCAAGTTGAATTATGTAGAATTGGGGGTAACTGACCCAACAAGCTCAGTTGGTGAACCTCGTTTGAATTCCCAGTTGCCAGGTTCTAATTTTACTGACACAACATACACCTCTGTGTAAAGGGTAAGACCCTCTTCAGTATTGAGTGACCATGAGACTGCACCTAGAAAGTTCTCCTCTGAGGCACAAGTCTGGGCAAGGATGTTTATGGAAGACCAGCAGTCGCCAATGCATACCAGCCTCCTCCCTTCTCCAGGCCAACGATGTTGTCCAAAGGAAAAGCAAAGGCCAAAACAGTTTGGCACCAGTGATGTCACAGCTTATTTCAACACCTGAGTGAACTGGAGCAACATGAAATAAAGTGTCTTGCTCAAGAACACAACACACAGCCCGGTCTAGGAATCAAACTCACTACCTCATGCTTGTGAGTATAACATTCTAAGCACTGAGCCATTCAAGTTTCATGGAACTACACAGATAAGAGATACATCTTCCCCTAGGGAAGACACCAAGTTTTTACAGAAGATATTTCACAAAGATCCAGAAACTATTCTTGTAAACTTGGAGACTTGCAGAGTCTATGATTAATTGTACCGGTCAAATACAACAGCAAAAGAGCATGCTTATAAGATTCGAACTGAAGAACAGCCTGCAAGAAGTCCAGTACCACATCGAGTCAGTTACTGCAGTCTCACACTGGCTAGAAAATGATGATGCAAACAGCCGTGTCTGCAGACTACTAAAATTGATATCTAACATCTTGCTGGATACGTGTCTGTTCCAAGAATGAGTTCTTCGAAAACTAAGCTTGCCTTTTATATTCCATCCCAAAAATTGATACAAAAAAAAAAGGACCATGAATGTTACAATTAACATTCATCTGCCAAACCTTTTGGCATTTAAACTGGCTCAGATATTCTACCTGTTTTACCTGTAAACCAGCCAAATCCACTCTTTCCTTTGGTTTCAAATTTTGGCACAAGGCCAGTAATTTGGGGTGGGGGTCAGGGTGTTAGTCAATTGCATTGATCCCAGGGCTCAAATGGTACTTATTCTATCAACCCCGAAAGGATGAAAGGCAAAGTCGACTCTGGCAGTATTTGAACTCGGAGCATAAAGTTGGAAGAAATGCTGCCAAGCATTGTTCACAGTGCAGTAACAATTCAGCCAGCTGACCACTTGATGTACCAGTAATATATTGGAGAGTCAAAATCGAACCAAATGCTTGCAGTGGAATTGAAACCTCAACCAATGAACAAGTAGGCAAAGTTCAATACTTTACAGACTAAGCTATTTTGTTCATATTCTTTTATTAGCTTCAGTCATTTGACTGCGGCCATGCTGGAGCACCGCCTTTAGTCAAACATATCAACCCCAGGACTTATTCTTTGTAAGCCTAGTTATTATTTCAGGGTCTTTTGCTGAACCGCCAATTTACGGAGATGTAAACACACCAACATCAGTTGTCAGGCAATGGTGGGGGGACAGACACAGACACAGACACACACATATATATATATATATATATATATATATATATATACACACACGACAGGCTTCTTTCAGTTTCCGTCTACCAAATCCACTCACAAGGCTATAATAGAAGACACTTGCCCAAGGTGCCACGCAGTGAGACTGAACCCGGAACCATGTGGTTGGTAAGTAAGCTACTAACCACACAGCCGCTCCAGTGCCTATGTTCACATCCTTGAAAAAGCATGAATGCCACAACTAACATTTTGCAGCAGATAGAAATTTCAAGCTCTAGGAGACAACCAGGGAGCACCTATGTAGTTGTTTTATATGCTAGACATAACAGCCAAATCTCCATCAAATCATCATGTTATTAAGAAAATAAAGGATACATTGGCTAACAGTCATAAATATACAAAAATGAGACGATCATAGTTGGGATGCTTTTCATCATAGGTCTGCTCAATCTGGGTTGACCTGGGGCTAAGTCACAACAGAACCTTGAATGGCATTCTTCAGTAAAATTCCAACAAAACTGCAATGGGAGAATCACACCCACCCACATATTATATCCAATGGAGAATTATGACATCATAGCAAGCACATCTGGAACTGGATATGCAATATGCTGATTCACTGTGATCCAGTTCAGTTCAGAGATATTGATAATCTATGCTGGTATAATAATGAAAGTGGAGGATTCGCTTCCCCCAAGTGGAAAGAGTAAAATCAATAACAGCAGAAACAGCAATTAATACAATAATAACATGATTACATTGACATAAATAAATACCAGTCTGCATGCACAGTAAGTGTGGAGAGCTGCAGCATCCAGCCTTGTGATGGTGACTGTTCAGGGGATAAGAACTGCATCTGAACCAGGTCATGCAGGCACAGACGTGGACGCATGATTAATAAGTGGGTTTAGCATTTTACAGGATTCTGGGTCTAATCATAACTGTGCAGCGCATGGGGCAAATATCGTCTACGAAAACTCTCGGGTTAATAACCCCAGCCTTGTGAATAATAATTAGGTGGATGGAAATTGTGTGGAATGGGCTTCCATGCAGAATCCGTCAGTTTTGTGGGTAGGCACATCTGCTATAGCCTCGGGCCCACCAAAGCCTTGTGAGTGGATTTGGTAGACGGAAACTGAAAGAAGCCCATCGTATATATGTATGTATATATATATATATATATATATATATATATAT
>NC_068985.1:9579946-9580484 GCF_001194135.2 Octopus bimaculoides
GTGTGTGTGTGTGTGTGTGTGTGTGTGTGTGTGTGTGTGTGTGTGTGTGTGTGTGTGTGTGTGTGTGTGTGTGTGTGATGATCTGTTCATTGCTGGTCGTAGCATTAGCACTGTAAAACTGACAAATGATTTATTGGTTTAAAGAATCAAGTTCTACTCTTTCCTTGGATGCTGTCAGAAGAACTGTATCAAACTGAATTGTTCCTGAACCATGTGATGATCACCCATGGATGGATACTATTGCTCAAGAGACATCAAGTATTTGACTCGATCAACAGTTGTAACATACAGTAATGTTGTAGGTTCTAATATCACAAGCTGAACAGGGAAAGTTCAATGTACCCCACAGCTGTGGCCATGTGGTAAGAAGTTTGCTTCCCGACCACATGGTTCTGGGTTCAATCCCACAGTATGGCACCTAAAGCAAGTGTCTTCTACTATAACTTTAGGCCGACCAAAGCCTTCTGAGTGGATCTAGTAGACAGAAACTGAAAGAAAACTACCATATGTGTGTGTGTGTGTGTGTGTGTGTGTGTGT
>NC_068985.1:9580652-9586802 GCF_001194135.2 Octopus bimaculoides
GTTTACATCCCTGTAACTTAGCAGCTCAGCAAAAGAGGCCAAAAGAATAAGTACCAGGCTTTAAAACAATAAGTACTGGTGTCGATTCGTCCAACTAAGGTTCTTCAAAGCAGTGCCCCAGCATGGCCACAGCTTAATGACTGAAACAAGTAAAAGATAAAAGAACTCCAAAAGAAGTACACACACTTGTTGACCTTCTTCCTGGGCAAACCCGTAGAGCTTAGCCATGAGAGGTCCTTAATTATGGAGACACCAACTTGAGAAATGCCAATCTCGTTTTTGGCTACAGCATTCCTCTTTCAATGAAAATTAGAGAAGTGAATGCAATCTTATTATTTGGTGTGGCAAGGAAGAAAAAAAAGAAACCAAGAAACATAGAATTAAGTCTAAAATACTTTGGCACTGCTCCAGCATGGCTTTAGCTGTGAAGGCTAAAATGAACTAAAGAACTCGTTGAGCATACATTAAGATGCCTCCTGCTAATACAAGATGTGGGTGTAGCAGATACGGTCGAAAATATGCCAGTAATGAAACATGTGCAAACACAGATAAAAATTTTGAAAGACAAAATGAAGCCCTCACAGAACGTGTTTTTTTTTTATATAATTTACTATCATCCATTTATAATTTGACCATGTTGTTATCGTTTTAAAGGTAAAGGCTAAAATAAACTTTAAAACTACTCTTTATAATATACATACTCCTGTTGCTTTCATCAGTAGCATGCATCTGTATATAATTCCTTAAGTATAGCAAGAGATGTGATGTGCTGATAAAGATTTTGGCAACTTGGTTTCAAACTTGGTTGTCATTCTCAGTTGGAACTCCTTTACATTGTTAATATCTTCCAGTAGGGTTAAAGCAACGAGCTGGAAGAATCGTTAACACGCCAGGCAAAGTACTTAGTGGCATTTCCTCCATTATTATGTTCTGAGTTCAAATTCTACCATGGTTGACGTTGCCTTTCATCCTTTCACGGTCGATAAAATAAATACCAGTTGAGCACTGGGGCTGATGTAGTCAACTTGCCCCCTCCCCCGAATTTGCTGGCCTTGTGCCAAAATTTGAAATCAATATTGTCTAGTAGAGTTGACCTGCCTTTTAATAATAATAATGAAATTATTGTGTATAGAGCTCAGGTGCACTACAACTCGTCTAAGGTACACATACAGTATGTAGAATTATGTACAAAAGTCAGGAAAGTGAATGGTGTGAGAGTCATGATATATATGTGTGCAGGCGTATGGAGGGGGGGGGGAAATTCAGGTATAGTGTTGGAGAATTTCAGGAAGCATGGAGGTTTTAAAGGATGCAATGTCTTGGCAGCTAACAACTGATGCAGGTAGTTTGTTCCATGCTACACACACACACACACACACACACACACACACACACACACACACACACACACACACACACACACACACACACACACACACACACACACACACACACACACACTCATGTACACAAACATATATACAGACATACACACACACAATCATACATACATATATACACAAACACACACACACACACAATCATACACACACACACACACACCCACCCATACATACATGTACACAAACACATATACAGACACATACACACAATCATACAGACATACACACACACACACACACACATCGGACTTCTTTCAGTTTCTGTCTACCAAATCCACTCACAAGGTTTCAGTCAGTCGAGTGCTACAGCAGAAAACACTTGCCCAAGGTGCCAAACTGCAAGACTGAACCCAGAACCATGTGGTTGGGAAGCAAGCATCTTACACACAAAGCCAATTTTTGTAGCTGATTGGATTAAGCCCAGTATATTACTGGTTCTTATTTCACCAAATCTGAAAAAGTGTCAAACTGAAAGACAAACGTTAGAACTCTGTGACATTTAAAACTCCAAACTGTGAAGGAGAGAAACAAAACTAAATAGACGGAAGGCATTGAGTTGTGTGAACTTTGCAATCAGCCGCCTACACTGCTTTTTACATTATTAAATTCTATAAATAGATCTTAACATTTCTTCTTTATATATAATTCTCTCAATTCCCACTAATAATTCCTCTCAAAGCAGAAACAGAACTTGCTCCCATTTGAAAAATTCTCCCCTACCTTCCTGAATAAGAAAAAAAAAAATGTCATAATATGTCGTACGAGTATAATAGCAAGAATTAAGAAAATGTGGATGGAGGTTCTTACCGTCCTGTTTATATATAATTCTTGGAATTTTTATTTTTATTTTTTATTGTGATTATGTTCGTGGTATTTATAGACACTTAAAAGCCTGGTTGATTTTATTAGATGTTGAGAAGTCAAGTGGGCTTGACGAATTTAACAGAACCTTAACATTACATTGGCTTTGATTATACATATTTAACGTTGGCAGAGGCCACACAAAGAGAGTAAATTCAAAGAAAACTGGTGAGGATCTATGTCAGCAAAGATTAAGCTAAAACTGTCTGAGAGTGAAGATGATTAGGGAAGGGGCTTTTGTCATTTACTTTCCTACAGCTCAAGCAACGACCCATTTTCTCTCTTACTTTGGAGACATGAGTAAGAGCCTGAGAGTCAACAAATTCTTCACTCTTTACAGCAACTGCACTTAACAAGTTTTCCTATTCTCCAGTAAACCATGTTTTTGTAGCATTTGTCGTGAGTTGTAGTGTTGTGGGTCGGTCTGACACGATGACTGGCTCAGTTGCAGAATGATAAATACTGCAAGGCACAAAGCAAGCAATATTAACACTAATAACGCTACTGTCCTCTGTTGGCCAATTTTCTTTCAAAGTCTTTATAATTACAGCAGTATCCCCACCACCACCACCACCACCAGGATTGGGTTAAAATTAACCACTGGGTTGTTGAAATTTTCGTTTTCTATTTAACAAACATTATTCATATTTATGGCACCTTGGGCAAGTGTCTTCTACTATAGCCTTGGGTCGACCAAAGCTTTGTGAGTGGATTTGGTAGACGGAAACTGAAAGAAGCCCGTCGTATATATGTATATATATATATATATACATATATATATGCATGTGTGTTTGTTCCCCCACCATCACTTGACAACTGATGCTGGTGTGTTTACGTCCCCGTAACTTAGCAGTTTGGCAAAAAGAGATCGATAGAATAAGTACTAAGCTTACAAAGAATAAGTCCTGGGGTCGATTTGTTCAACTAAAGGTGGTGCCCCAGCATGGCTGCAGTAAAATGACTGAAACAAGTAAAGAGTATAGTAGCAAATTCAGTTTTTCAGATAAGAGGTAGGGGGCTCTGAAAGGGGTCTCAGGGAGTAGTGTCCCTGCCTTCCTGAGCTAGTTTTCCACCACATTTCTTAAAAGTCGTAGTAAAGCCCTTGGTCTTGGGACCACTCATGTCTAGAAACTGAGGTTGGGGATAAGCAAGGGCATGCTCTCTGTAGAAAATCCAGCTCTGAAAAAGCCTCATGATAATGGTAAAGGAGAATGGTGTGAGAGCAGTTGCTATGGCATTGAGGTAGATCCAGCCACACAAATTAATGGGGACAAAACCCTGGATTTAAAATGATGGATGAGAATGAGATAAGAGGGAGTCTTTCAGAGCAAACAACTCCTGAGACATTTTTAGGGTACTGGAGTTGCATTCCACATTGGTTCTTCGTGGCTTAAAAGAGATATATGAAATTCAGAAGACTGGCAGGAGTTGAACTGTTTCCATTGTTTTTTTTTTAGTCCAGAAAAACTAGACATGTTAACATTTCTGATACAGACACCTGTTTAAAGTATTCATATTTAAAACACATTCTATTATTGTTCTTTCTCTATTTTTAACTTGTTTCAGTCATTGGACTGCAGCCATTCTGGAGCACTGCTTCGAAGAACATTTAGTTGAATGAATTGATCTCAGGACTTCTTTTTTTCTTTTTTTGGAGCCTGATACTTCTATCTAAGTTATAGAGATGTAAACACACAAACCCCAAGCTGTCAAGTGCTGGTGGGGGACTAACACACACATACACACACACACACACACACACACACATATATTTACAACAGGGTTCTTTCAGTTCCTGTCCACCAAATCCATGTAGAAGGCTTTGGTCAGCTCAAGGCTATAGTAGAAGACATTTGACTTAGGTGCCATGCAGTGGGAATGAACCCAGAACCATGTGGTTGAGAACCAAACATCTTACCACACAGCCTGTTATATAAGAACTTTTGTTAACTAATGATACAAACACTAGTTTAATAATAGGAAAGTTAGTTATTTTACTAAATCCTTCCAAATTCTTGATCAAGTCCAAGGCTGATCTGAAGTTAAACAACATACATATTTTACACAAACATGGCTATTATTTGGAGATTTTTTAAATTTTTTCCCCAAAATTTCTATACATTACAATCAACTCTAACAGCCTCCCATTAATCATCTAATCAGGTGTGGGAGGTAACATGCCTACTGCACCACTTTGTTTAAGGTCATTATTTAGTCCTTGAGTACTTCTACTGGAATTAACTTGGTAGCAAAGATCTTGACCAGGTGCCAGGTTCAACATTCTTCCTGCTGATATTAACCTGAAGATGATCAGACTAAACATCGGCTGCTTCAAGACCAATGCTCTGAGAGGCTTAATATACATTATTACCACTGGCCAGCTTCTTCTGATTAAGCTACAAAACAAACAAAATTTAGGCCGCAACATAAGCTGCAGGCCATATATGCACAATGTACTTCACTTACCTTGCAAAACAGAGGTAACATGTTGTAGAGTTTATCCTCCTGTTCTTTCTGAGTAACATTTCCTTGTGGCTGGCGGAACTCCGCGAATAGTTTCCTCAGATGCATCAAACCAAGTGCATTATCCTGCGAGCTGATTGCCACAGAGGCCGACAGCTCTGGTGTTGCCCGAGGGCTAACTAGCTTCCGCATAAAACTCATTTTCTTTTTTTCAGCCAGTAACAGCTGCAAGATAAAAGTAAAAAAAAAAAAATTACTATAAGTATTTATCATATTTTGTTTCAATTTCTTTTATTTCTTAGTTTGGGGAGGGGCAATTCCATAGCTTTAAGAAGATACTGAAGACTGAAGAAAGCATTAAATTACCAAAATCAGAACATTGAATCAAAAACTTGAAATGTTAGTGTTTAGTTTCAGAGAAGGAAAAAATGGCTGAAAAGACAAAACGGGACATGCAATATCGGACTGACTTGGTCCTTCAACTTAAGTACCTGATTCCACTGAATCTTAATTATTCTTAACTCATTAACCAAACCTATATATATGAGGTATGTATATATATATATATATATATATATATATATATATTTATTCTATAACAAATGCTATGGGCTAGTATTCAACATAACTAAATTTGGAGAATGTATAATTATCAATTATGTTTCACATAATAAAATCCAAGTGATATATATTGTATATGGTGCGAATGTAGTTTCTTTACAAACTGGCCTTTGGTCTTTGGTGTAAGTCATCAGACCCCACTTTACGTGATAACCATTCATTAACTTATGTAAATATAGACACAAATGAAAGCACAAGGTGATGGCTAACCTTATAACATAACCAAAACTTCTGTACATTTTACAAATAATATGTAAATAATACACAACATCCATTTTCGCCAATACAATTTTCCTAATACTCTTTCTTTGTATGCTTTCAATGACATAAATTATAGCTGCAGCATTGCATATAGATGCAATATTTGATGCAACTTATGTTTCAACAATCATTCGGCACAGCTAAGATGTTTTTGCTTTTACTTTGTATCACAACTAATGAATAATAGCACTATCGGTTACAACTGTCCAACTGCCAGTCAAGCCTTGCTTACTTGGATTGTCTCAAAGCACTAAAGCTCTCTTCTCTACAACACCACTATGAAATGTTATACTGCCTGTGTAGAATGTACCATCAGAATTACTCAAACAACGTGAGTATCAAGTTTTAAAAATTACTCATTACAACACATTATGACTTAGAGACTTCACTAGGCAAAGTCTTTTTTAGACATAGCCTGGGCACAATTAACTGAGTGAGTGAGTGTTCATGTGGAGGAGCGAATGAGTGAGTGTTCATGTGGAGGAGCGAATGAGTGAGTGTTCATGTGGAGGAGCGAATGAGTGAGTGTTCATGTGGAGGT
>NC_068985.1:9586815-9594879 GCF_001194135.2 Octopus bimaculoides
GTGAGTGAGTGTTCATGTGGAGGAGCGAATGAGTGAGTGTTCATGTGGAGGAGCGAATGAGTGAGTGTTCATGTGGAGGAGCGAATGAGTGAGTGTTCATGTGGAGGAGCGAATGAGTGAGTGTTCATGTGGAGGTGTCCAAGGACTAAACAACAGCAACATCAGGTTTCTTACAATTAAAATTCATGTTATGTAGGTAACCAACAACTTAGTTTTACAGCTCATTGTAAGCCGAATACAGAAGTATTTTCCAACTGAAAACAGCCACCACAAAATCTTTAAAAAGATCTCCATGAAAATTAACTGCAGCAGCGGTGCTAACATTAAGAATCTGATTTATGACAACAGAAGAAATTACATCAACATCCTTTTGTCATATAACCAGCTGTAATGCAACTGTACCAATACTAACTCATGCCTTCTTGATGGCAAATGCCTCAGCAAGGAATTGAAACACTGTGCTTAAATGACAAACCACAGAAAAGAATCTATTTTAGTGGCTATGATTGTCACTATGACTAGATCTGAACTTGATCTTATAAAAAGCACCTTGAACAAATGTTGACCAATATCTGCCATTATATGTGTGCATGCATGTCCTGTCGGTGTTTGTGTTTGGCAGAATCATTAGCATGCCAAACAAAATGCCTCGTGGCATTGCTTCTGGCTTTGCATTCTGAGTTCAATTTTTGTCAATGTCAACTCTACCTTTCACCTTTTCAGGGTCAATGAAGTAAGTACCAGATGATCCCGGCGGGTTGATGTAATCAGCTAGCTCCCTCACTCAGAACTTCAGACCTTGTGCCTGTAGTAGAAACAATTATTATTCGTTTCAAATTTAGACACAAGGCCTGCAATTTCGAGAAGGGGTTAGGTCGATTACATCAACTGGTCCTTATTTTATCAACCCCGAAAGGATGAAAGGCAAAGCCAACTTCAGTTGCATCTGAACTCAGAACATAAAGATGGACAAAATGAAGACACTAAGCATTTTGCCCACGGGCATATGGTGTAGTAGTTAAGAGCGCGGGTTACTAACCCCAAGATTCCAAGTTCGATTCCAGGCAGTGACTTAAATAATAATAATAATAATAATAATAATAATAATGATAATAATAATAATAATGTGGAATCTAAAAACAGAAACAATTCCTATTATAGTAGGTGCCTTAGGTATAATAAAAAAATATTCAGACAAATACATAACAAAAACACCAGGACTTACAAATATATATAACATACAGAAAATTGCACTACTGGGCACAGCACACATCCTACGCAAAACACTTTCAATACAGTAACCATAAGAGCACCACAGCACATACCCAAGGCACACAGAGCTGCGCTCGGTAGTGAAGTGAAAGCACGTTATAAAAATAAAACTACTGAACAATAATAATAATAATAATAATAATAACATCAAAAAATACCTTAGGAATCAGAACCTAGGTTCGAAATTTCCCCAAGACACCTGATGAAGGCTGGAGGGTATATCAGTTGAAATGTTGTGTTAACAACAAACAAGATGAGGACAAATATCCGTCAAATGTAAATAATGTACATAATTCCTCAACTCCCAAATATAGAACTGTACTAAGCATTTTACCTAGCATGCTAACAATTCTGCCAACTCGCTGCCTTAGAAAGAATTATTAATATTGCATGGTGAGTACTCTTTACATGTGTGTCAGTGTGTGTGTGTGTGTGTGTGTGTGTGTGTGTGTGTGTGTGTGTGTGTGTGCATGTACAGCTGTGATATTTGAAGATGACAGGAGATTTCCCAAATGTAACAACAGTTAATTTGTTGAACAAGCAAGATGAAAATAAATGCTTTCAAATAATGTATATAAAAAGATATATATGCAAACAATGAAAATCTCAAGGATCAGAAATATGGATTATTAATCACAAGAAACAACTAGAGACATCTGGATAATAACATCGAATGAAATATGCCTATTTAATTGCCTCTTTAATTAAAAAAGAGACAGCCTTAGTTTGACAGGTATAAAAAAATCCCAATGTACAATCAAAATTAATCTGCCATCTGGAAATTATTAAAAGGCTTAACCAAATTTTGTTGTGTCTTGAGAGTGTCATGATGCCAATAATAACACCTGCACAGGTTCAGTTCCACTTCTTCATTGTTAGTCAATTGGTTGAATATCTTACCGTAAATTCACATCAAGAATCTTGCAAACAAAATACAAAATCAACTTTTGACACAAGGTTAGCATTTCAGGGAAGGGGGTAAGTTGACCTCATTGACCACCACCCCCGTGCTCAACAGGTACTTATTTTCATCAACTCTGAAAGGGCAAAAAATAAAAATCAACCTCAGTGGAAACTGAACTCAGAATGTAAAGAGCCAATATCGGATGTATTATTCAATAAATATTTGCAAAATTTTAAATAGAGAAATAATAAAAATTTATCAGCAAAAAATAACAATAACACTAACATTCTACTAAGGATTTGTGTTTTTATTGTTTTATATTCTTGATTATGAGATGGACTGCTTTCGTAAAGGGAGAAATGTTACTGGTAGATTGAGATTACTCAGTGTTACTACTTCGAGTTACACAAATATTTTTGATAATAGGTCTGTTCATATGGAAGTGTCCTAGGGTCGAACGACAACAAGTTTCCTACAACTAGAATCCATGTTGCATTTGCAGCCAACAAGTTATTTTGCAGCTCTTATCTCTTATTTTAAATCAACTTCGAAACCCAAAGTAAAACTAACCAATTAATTGGGCCATTTCAGCAACTAATTTAGCTTCTGGAAAAAAAAAAAAAATTCTTTAAATATTAAGAATATAAAAAATTCCATTGCCACGGTAGCTACATAGATGCTGCTGAAAAAAAGGAGAAAAACGGAATCAGCATCTACTCCAGGCTTGAAAATATTCCAATTATTTGGTATTTGGCAATCATCATTATCATTGGTGGTATGCTGATAAAGGATTACATATATTATGTGTATATATGTATGAATATATAAACACACACACATACATATGTATATATACAGTGATTTCTTGCAGTATGAGTTTAATTCGTTCCATGACTGAGCTCGTCTTATGATTTACTCGTTTTACATATTAATTTTCCCCCATTGAAATTAAAATATAATTAATCCATTCCAGCCCCACAAAAAACACTCCAAAATAATTTTTCATGAGTTTTTGTAAAGAAAAGGTGTAGTTACATGTAAAATGATAATTATAAAAAAAAAGCGAATGCAAAAGAAATATGTAAACTGGTTTTATTAACTGAATTACCTCAAAGATGGGACGATTTATGTGCTCTTACTGCGGATTTCCACTTGTACTTCAAAACAAAAATTCGCACAAGTCTCAGCTCGTACAGCAAATTGCCTGTACAATGGGGCACTCATACTGCGAGGTTCTACTGTATATATAATGTATATATGTGTGTATGTATATATAGTCATCATCATCATCATTTAACATCCGCTTACCATGCTAGCATGGGTTGGATGATTTGACTGAGGACTGGCGAACCAGATGGCTGCACCAGGTTCCAATCTGGCATTAGGAAGGGCATCCAACCATAGTAACCTTGCCAAAACGGACAACTGAAGTCTGGTACAGCCTTCTGATTCACCAGCTTCCGTCAAACTGTCTGACCCATGCCAGCATGTAAAATAAGCATTGGATGATGATGATCATGTTGATGATGATGATGATGATCATGTTGATGATGATGATGATGATCATGATGAGTGAATGAATTAATGAATGAATGAAAATAGATGAACTTTATGTTTGACAGAGTAATATCGAAATGCTAACGGGTTAATCCAGTGGATGTGGTTGGCCAGATTAGCGGAGGTTTAGTTAATTTGGCAGGAAATGAATCTTCTT
This sequence comes from Octopus bimaculoides, assembly GCF_001194135.2. Classification (NCBI taxonomy): domain Eukaryota; kingdom Metazoa; phylum Mollusca; class Cephalopoda; order Octopoda; family Octopodidae; genus Octopus; species Octopus bimaculoides. Next base: position 9,590,706 of record NC_068985.1, read on the forward strand.
CCTGAGATTCATTTATTCTTTACTTTAGTTTCCCCGACAACACTTGTATCCCAGTTTTGCACAAATATTCTTCATTGCACCAGTCTGGTTATTTTCATAAATCCCAACAGTATCAAATCAATGACATTGGGTTGTTAGTGGTAAACAATTGCTGGTATCAATTAAGAGACAGATAAGAACATTCTGTTTTATTGAACAAACATTTTTGTTTATCATGAAATACATATCAGCTTCAGGAAAGCAGAAATAATATCATTTAGTCACTGGGGGGAAAACTTTTGATACAAATAATTAACATCACCACTAAGATAATTAACTAAAATATCAAGGAAAAAAATACAAAATACAAGGAAAAACAAGCAACAAAACAAAAACATTGTAGCCCAGTAGATTATATTTTCATTAAAATTTGGTCTGCCAAAGGCAATTGTGTCGATGTTAGAATTGTATTTACTAAAGAACTTTAAAATATTTCAGTGTGGAAAAGGAAACAGCAAAATGCTTAATAGAGGTGAATAATAGGGGTAAAAGAAAAAGAAACAAAAGCTGCTACCACTGTTAAATTAGTCATTAATTACATTGTCCTCTTAATTAGTGACTAATTAGAGAATTCTTCATATTGTACGATATTATAGCTTAATAGGAGCGTCTTCCTTTTTTGTCGCATTTTATGGTGAAACCAAAGTAGATAAACGCTGACTGTTAAACTGATAATCAAATATGCTAACATACTGACATTCTTGGGAGAATATTAATCGATTCTGTATTGAAACAAATTCCTTTGATTCTGCAACATCTAAGTCAACATGTGATTCTGTGAAAACCAACATTCTAAGATGCAGAAAATCAAACTGGTGAATCAAATTATTAATGCTATCATCATCATTATCATCAGCATCACTACTACCGACTCCAATGTTTCTAGAACCTCCTATTAATCTACTATCTAGTTATTTTCCACAACGATATAACAGTAGGACTACTTCTTTGGTTAAACCTTCCTCTTTATCCTTTCAACTGACCCTTATACAATTGTCAATGCCACATTACAAATCTCTTTGCATCAGTGATTCTCAACAAGGTTCCATATGACCTTTGAGGGTCCATATAAGATTTCATTGTTGAAACCAGGGCTGTGGAGTCAAGAGTTGTGGAGTCAAAAGTTGTGGAGTCAGAGTCGGAAACAATTAAGGGGTAACTGGAGTCAGACTCAGTAAAACTACACCGACTCTGACTCACAATATCTTTATTCTTTAATATAAACCAGTTATAACACACAGGCCTACTCAAAGTACAAGTGTATGCATATGTTTTATGAGATATGTGGACCACAATCACTTAATTACATAAAGAGGAGTCAGAGTCAGAGATGCCAATAGTAGAGGAGTCGGAGTCAAAGTTTTTTGTTTCGACTCTACAGCCCTGGTTAAAACTTGGGTGCAATAAACTGGTTATATTTTTATGGTACACAAAAATATTTTAACAACTTTTTTATACAATTCCTAATAATATTTGATTACAAAAATTACAATCTGACTTTTCAAGACATCAAATAGCTTTGTGGGGTTCATCTGAGTAAAACAGAAATCAAAGTGGTCCTGATCAGGTATCTTACTTCTGTCTTACTATTTACTTAAGATTCTTCATAATTTCATTCACCATGAACTGGTTTCAATCATTGGATCATGACCAAGATAGAACATTGCATTCAACAATTTTACTGTTTCATATTGATACTAATAGTTGTTTTATTCACCTCTAACAAATAGTGAACTTTTTACCTTAACCCTTTCGTTACCAACCCGGCTGAAACTGGCTCTGAGTATAAATGTCTTGTTTTCATAAGTTTTGAATTAAAATCTTCCACCAAACCTTAGTCACAATTTATGCTCCTAACACTAACTTAATGATAATTTAGTTATTTTACTAAATTCTTTGTTATATTAAAAATTAATTGAAAGAAACACAGAACATCTCAACAAAAATATGGTCACAAAAGGGTTAAAATATATAATAGAGAAACAATTCAAATTAACGGAATTAACAGCAATAAACCGGTGTCCAGATATCATAAAAATAACATAAAAATGTAACATACAATAAACTTCCAAAATAACTGTGTTCATAATAATGAAAAACTCAAGCAGAAGGTTCTTCTGAAAATAGTTGCACAGTAAGGTAGTTTTCTTCTTACTGTACAATTACCATATCATGAAACCATATTTATTACATAATACACATAATCTAAAAATTTAGTATTGTTTTTTTTACTTTTTGTGTTTTGAAAATGCCTATTTATAATTTTTAAATATTTGCTCCCAACAACACAGCCAATAAACATAGACTATTGTAGATTTATCAGCTCATAAAGTGGTATTCATTATATTGTATCTCTATTTCTTATTTACTTGTAAAACCTCCCCCACTGCACCTTTATTTACACAATAGATGCATTCAAAAAGAACTACCTCGACAACCTAAAATTCACCATTACAGTATCTCAAATATCTGAGATGTTATTTGAGAAGTTTACTGCACCAGATTACACATAAAAATGTCATGATAATACAAGCAAAATCATTGACAGTCAAGTGTAGGAAATATAAAACAGACAGCTTAAAAGTTTACGTAAACCAATAAATCAACAACCAAATGTTAAAGAGCAACTAAACGTTAATAATGATTTCGCTGTTTCACACATGAAGACTCACATCACTATGAAGTGAAGAAGACATGTTGCACACAAGAGCCTTATGTTAGAAATTTTATTGTGGTGTTGTAGGAAATTCACCTGACCTGCACCATCGTCATAACGGTCAACAGTTTGGAACAGCATCTGGTTGTCAAAATAATCCAACAAAGTAGTATGGTGAGAAATATCGCCGAATGTGTCAACAGACTCAGCAGATGAGCCAATAATGGAACCTATACACCAGTCACAGGTGAACTGCAGTCCGTGGGTAGCCCACAAGGGTTTCTGAATGGCATGCCAAACAAGACATGTGGTATCATGATGAAAATGCTATCTATCAGTGGTTTGTTCAATGAGAGCTGACCGAGGGTTAAAAAGCTTAAAGGAAAAGGCCAACTTCATCAGCATGTAAAGGTGTGGAGGAAATTGAGACAGGACACCTGTTGGAGATAATCCCATGCAAAAAAGAGCAGAGGAATGAATGAATAGTAATTAGAACAAGTAAGAGCAGAAGAATGGAAGCAAAACCATCAATAGCAATGAAAGGAATGATAATCAGAACAGAAACAATAATAATAATAATAATAATAATAATCCTTTTTATTATAGGCACAAGGCCTGAAATTTTGGAGGATTGGGCTAGTCAATTACATTGACCCTAGTGCCTGACTGGTACTCATTTTATTGACCCCGAAAGGATGAAAGGCAAAGTCGATCATGTTGGAATTTGAACTCAGAACATAGTGACAGACAAAATACCGCTAAGCATTTTGCCCAGCTTCTGACAATTCTTCCAGCTCACCTCCTTAATAATAATAATTATTATCATTTCTACTCAAACACCCCCTCGCCCCCAAAAGTATGAAAATTTTAGTAGTCATTAGCTGGCAAATTTTGAATGAGGAGAATCAAGCACTGTTTGGTGCTAAATTCGAAACCAGGTATCAAAATTAACCAAAATTACTTTTGCTGAACTCAGCAGAGGTAAGACGATTTTATTATTCAGTGGAATTTTTTCCTACCATACTTGAAATTTATTTTGTGACTATTCTGTAGCACAGAAGTATTTTTGACTTCTATTTTTAGTGATGCAGGTACTCATGTAGTATCCTTGTGTATATATATATATATTACTACACGCTCGGGGTGGCTGGTGTTAGGAAGGGCATCCAGCTGTAGAAATTCTGCCAAATCAGATTGGAGCCTGGTGTGGCCATCTGGCTCACCAGTCCTCAGTCAAATCGTCCAACCCATGCTAGCATGGAAAGTGGATGTTAAACGATGATGATATATATTTTCTTTTATTCTTTTGTTTCAGTCATTTGACTGTGGCCATGCTGGAGCACCACTTTTAGTCGAACAAATCGACCCCAGGACTTATTCTCTGTAAGCTTAGTATTTATTCTATCAGTCTCTTTTGCCGAACCGCTAAGTAATGGGGCACATAAACATACCAACATCGGTTGTCAAGTGATGGGGGGG
>NC_068985.1:9594951-9599462 GCF_001194135.2 Octopus bimaculoides
TATATGTAGAGATATATATATACGACAGACTTCTTTCAGTTTCAGTCTACCAAATCCACTGACAAGGCTTTGGTCGGACTGAGGCTATAGTAGAAGACACTTGCCGAAGGGACGAAACTGAAAGAAACCTGTGTGCGTGTGTGTGTGTGTGTGTGTGTGTGTGTGTGTGCACCACCACCATTTGACAACAGGTGTTGGTGTGTTTACATCCTTAGCTTAGCAGTTCAGCAAATCAAAATGATAGAATGAGTATCATGTTTTTAAAAAAAGAAATAATCGTACTGGGGTTAATTTGTTTGACTCAAAATTCTTCAAGCAGTGCTCCAGCATGGCTGCAGTCTAATGACTGAAGCAAGCAAAAAATAAAAGATATTTACCAGAAACTTCTGAGCATATCATTAATACCAATGCAGCAAACTAACTCCAACAAATACTGTGTTATTTAGAAGTGAAGGAAACAACTAACAGCCTTACAAAGAGATAACAAACTATGGACTAGCGTTACTTCAAATGAAACATCAACATTATATTCAAAAATCATAAACATGATTTCCTTACCAATCCCAAATGCTGACTAATATTGTAGATTCTATCAATTTGGTTGTAGCATTAAACAGGTCACTACTGTTCAGTTCTGGAATAATAGGATATCTATCCTACCATCTTGTAGTTCAGTAATGTAGATAATGAGCCTTTTTTTTTTTCCTTTTTTTTAAATTTATTTATGCTGTGTGACATAGCAGTTCTCTGGTTTTGTCCCGATTAGTGATTCTAGCATTAATTAATATGCAAGCAAGGAAGTCTGGGATCTATTTTAAAACGGGGGCCATATTTTTCATTAATGTTTTACGTAGTGTTTTTGGTACCGAAAGACTTTCAAACTTCGTATACTTATCTATTTTGTGTTATAGAACAGAAAAATATTTTTGTATTCGAATTTATTTCATGTAAAAAATTGTCTTATTTCGATAATTTCAACCAATCACTGACAAGTATTCAGTTGTTTACATTCACTCCTTTGGCTGATTAGGCGATGTAAAGCGTATTTAATCTCCATACCTTCGTTTTATTTGCTTTTTTCATTTTAAATTTGCTTTAACCCTAACCCTAACCCTAAGGTTAGGGTTAGGGTTAATTGTTTCAGAATCGTTTGTTTATGTAGTCGGCACTTAATGTATATCGGCTGAATGGACGTCAGTGATTGGTTGAAATTACAGAAATACGACAACTTTAACATGGAATAACTTATGGATTTCTTTTTTTTTTAAAGAAGACTAAGAGAAAAAGATGTTTTATATGACACATTCTACCAGTGTTCCAAGTTTCAAAGTGTTTCGTTAATGAAAAATGTGGCCCCCATTTTAAAAAAGATCCGAAGTCTTCGCTATTTTATAATTTGTTTGGAGTTCAGCATGTCAGCCAAATATTGTTTGATGTAACTCAAGGATCCCATGATACAGACGAAGTTTGTGAATTGACAGCGAGCTAGCAGAACCGTTAGCACACCGGGTGAAATGCTTAGCGGTATTTCGTCTGTCTTTTCTTTCTGAGTTCAAATTCCGCCAAGTTCGACTTTGCCTTTCATCCTTTCGGGGTCGATTAAATAAGTACCAGTTACGCAATGGGGTCGATATAATCGACTTAATCCGTTTGTCTGTCCTTGTTTGTCCCCTCTTTGTGTAACCCCTTGTGGGCAGTAAAGAAATAAGAATGTATATTTTAAATTTGCTGCAGAACAGCTTCTGTTCTATAAAGTTTGGTTGACCATGCAATGGAATTTATTACAAAAGGTGGTTATCAACAGATTAATGTAATTAGAATTAAAGATTACAGTTAATGCAAATCAAAGTGTAATTAATTTATTAGATATAATTCTAGATTTAAATATTACACTATAAATCCCACAAGAAATTTCAGTACATTAATATAAATTCCAGTCAAATTCTGATAGTCATAAAAGACTTAATGACAACAATAAGTGCATATTCTCTAATAAGGTACCCTATTATCATGCTGCACATTATTACAAATGCAGTGGCTTTAAAGATATAATGTATTGCATACAACACAAATATTCATAGATGTTAAAATAGGAAGGGAAATATTACATGGTATCATCTTTCCTACAGTTTAAATATGCATTTTAATGTCAGCAGAATTTTCCCATAAGTAAGCATTTTACTAAACACCATAGATATCATAAAGTCTTCAATAAAAATGTTAAAGGGAACTACAGTTGCACCAAAAACTTAGCTTCTACACCCTGTATAAACAAATGAAACACTTCCTGTTATGAACACATTAAATTCTTCCTCTGTACATAATTGTAACAACCATATCTGCCCTGTGTCTTTCTGAAGCATTAGTTCACTGAGCTAGTCTTTTGAAAATACCGATAAAACACTAAGCTATAGAGAGTTCACTAAAAATCAGTTTAAAAATGGATCCTCTCAAAAATGGACACTCACTATAGGTGCAGGAGTGGCTGTGTGGTAAGTAGCTTGCTTACCAACCACATGGTTCCAGGTTCAGTCCCACTGTGTGGTATCTTGGGCAAGTGTCTTCTACTATAGCTTCGGGTCGACCAAAACCTTGTGAGTGGATTTGGTAGACGGAAACTGAAAGAAGCCCATCGTATATATGTATATATATGTGTGTGTGTGTTTGTGTGTCTGTGTTTGTCCCCCCCCCCCCAACATCGCTTGACAACCGATACTGGTGTGTTAACGTCCCCATAACTTAGTGGTTCGGCAAAAGAGACTGATAGAATAAGAACTAGGCTTACAAAGAATAAGTCCTGGGGTCGATTTGCTCAACTAAAGGCAGTGCTCCAGCATGGCCACAGTCAAAGGACTGAAACAAGTAAAAGAGTAAAAATATGTATAAATACAAAGTCTCAGAAAGACACTTTACTGTTTCTCTATCCAAATATACTAGAGTCTAAAGGATGAATTCTTGCAGACAGTTCCAAAAAATTTTCTTATTAGTTGGTAGATGGAAATTCCTCAATAGAATATTAATTCTAACATAACTGGCCATACTTTGAAAGATTGTCCCCTGTGTCAAAAACAATAATGCATTCATAAACAAGAACCACTCCCTCCCCCCTACTCACATGATATTTGTTCTTTCTTTTTGTTTTTTGTTTTTTAGCACAAGATACAGAAGAGATGAAAACAATGGATTTTTCTGATGTATTTAAGATGTTTTTCATAATTTTAACAGCAGCCAATCAAATCTTATGTTTAATTTTATGTGTCTTGACTATACATGTACTGATGAGTAAAGAGTGCATATTACTGTACTGATTATGAAATCATGATTTACTGTTAAGTCTTTTTAGGAGGCTCGCTTCAAGAATTGCATTCCCTTGCATTTGGTAAAAATGTGTTTATTATGATAGTCTGACTTTTAGAGTCCCTCTTAGCATGAGGCATTTATGTATAGTAATGCCCTTAATATAAACAAATCTATAGACATATATTAGTTGTCTTGTATAGGACTGTTTACTGTTGAGAAATATCTACACACTGTCGGCCTAGTTCTTATTGTAGACCAAACAGAAAATGTATAAAAGCTGGAAATCTGGAAAAGATTACACAGAATAATACAAGTGAATGTTAGAGATGAAAACAATCAAAATACAATGGCAGTTTTGTTCAGTGAACAGAAAGGCTTCAGAAGGGACTGGAAGACCAGGATCTAATAATACAGATCCAAATTTATTTATAGAAGCATAATAAACAATAAACTTTTTAAAAGGATATAAGACTTAAACAACAACAACAACAATAAAAATATGTTGATGGCTGCGGGCATGGAAGTAGAGTCAAATGATCCAAAAGTAACCAGGGTTTCGAATTCTAGCCGAATGTAGAGCACTCTTGGCAAGTGACTTTTACAAATAAGACTTTAAATAAATATGGAGAAAATCAGAACTTCAGATAAAAGACAGGAAAGACACATAGAAAAGGAATCATATAAATTTATCACAGTCACAGATTACTTTTAATAAAATAGCTTTTGTTCATAGAATGAGAAATGTGTGCTGAGGTGGAGATCAATTTTAAAAGTCCATTTTAGCATGACTATTTTGATAGCTTTCCAAAGTTGCCAATCCAGATGATTTGGTTATTTTTCTTTCACTGAGGTCATCCAAATACTGTGAGGTAGATTTCAAGGATGAGAAAAGATGATTAAAAAAAAATCACTATTGGTTGCAAGCTTCTTGCTACTACAGTATCTGTAATCTCACAGAAGCGGCAACGCCAGATATGTTATGGCTGTCTTTTGGGACAGCACCATCCACTTTGTTCTCCAACAGTTGTGGACTTTTTTTTTTAAATTTTAGCTTTTATTTTCTTAAGATTTATGTTCTGCCTTCTACAACTGCCACTACATAAACCTGACGATTGCATAACGCATGAAAGTACTAGTTTATTTCAATATTGTAAAATTGTAAAAATTGCAAATTATTAAGCATGAAAATCAGATTGAGTTGGGATTTCATT
>NC_068985.1:9599670-9607555 GCF_001194135.2 Octopus bimaculoides
TTTGTTGTTTTTTTTTTGTGAATTCTCTCTATATATATATATACACACACACACACACACACACAATGGTTTCCATACAGTTTTTGTCAACCAAATTCATTCACAAGACATTGTTTGACTCGGAAGAAGACACTTGCCCAAGGTGCCATGCAGTGGGACTGAACCTGAAACCACATGGCTGCTAAGCAAGCTTCTTAACCACAAAGCAATGCCCTTGCCTATAATCTTTCTTTTTTTTTCTCTCTCTCTATCTCTTATCTTGCAACTAATACTTTATCTTTGCCACTCTTAGCTTCTTCATTCCCCACACAGAAAGAGATAATTAATATCCCGGGAATAAATAGATTCAGGGAAAATTTGATATGTTTTCTGTCAAGTGACAGATTTGTTCAAAATCTCAGCTCAAACTGGAAATGAAATGTAAATACAATGGACTGACTATTACATACATCTCAACTAAATGAAATCAGAAATCTTAATATATTTTATACGACTTCAGATATCTCCTGTGAGTGAAAATATTCCTTAAAATAAAACTCAAATTAATAGGACTGCTATCTGAATATAAAGTCACATGGGCTTTTGGAAAAGCCTACATAATGTGTGTGTGTGTCTATATATGTGTATATATATATATATATATATCTCTGTATGTGTGTGTGTATGGATATATATGTGTACATACATATATACACACACACATACATACACTCACATATATGTCCAACTGATGCTGTCATCATTTAATGGATGTTTGTTGATGATGATGATGCCTATTGCACGGTAACTTGTGTAGGATGAGCTCTGTTGGTTTGATATTTTTCCTTGCCACTAACTACTAAAACGAAATAAAAACGAAAACACAATTAATTAAAACTGAGACAATTAGAGTTCAGGTAATAATAATCACAGCAGTTGAAGTATTAACAACTGAACTTGTGAACAACGTGGTCAATTGTGTAGCAGCTTAACCTAATAGCCATCAGTCTTATTTTCAAGTGATACGTCTGTTCTTCACTTAATAGAGTTAACCATTTCAAGTAGAGAGAGATCAGCCTATCTTAAACATATTTGAACTGTCACATATGACAGGTTTATAGACACCTGAAAGCCAGTTCAAATGATCACTTATATAGAAGAATCTCAAGCAGTTTTGGTCGTTTCAGCTTGTGTCATTGAAGACAAGATTAATAACGAAAGATGAAAGACTACAAAGGCAGTGAAGTAGACACCATTAATGGATACTACAAGCAGACACATAAACTTGAAGAGAAAGAAAAAATATTTGATTGAATATTAAACTTGAAGAGAAAGAAAAAATATTTGATTGAATATTTCTAGTTATGATTACAAAGACTAAATTAAAACTAACCTTATTCTTTATGCAACAGTCATTAGTCTCCCTGTTATTGGAGCTTAGTTGTTTACTCAACAATGTAATGACAACAATATTGAAAATGAGATTCGACATACATGTTATGAAAATATATTCCAAGGACCTTTTAGATAGCTTTCTAAAAGTAAAAGGCAGTTTCTGTTATCAACGTGACCTAATTAGTACTGGAAGTGACTTCAGTGAAAGTATAATAAACTAGACTAATAAAATAATTCAAGAGGTTCAAGATGTTACTCCTGTTGGCAACAGAGGGCTTCTATCTGCACAAAAGGCAGAAACAAAGATCGTATGTGTGGTTAAGTGTCATGCTACACAATGATGAAGCATAAACATAAAAATGAAAGAGAATTTTAATAGGCTGGAGAGAAATTTACTGAATATTGATCTGATGTGACTTTGTCAGCAAAGGAAGGGCTGAGAGCTGGGGACATTTTCAGTGCCTTTGATATCTATGGGAGGAAGAAAGGAAGTTGTCCCATGGCTGAAGAACTGAGCTAAATGCATACATGCATACATCAACATAAACTGCTAAAGTCATGTAAGGGCCAAGAGGGGATTTTAAACTAGGTTTTAGATTAACTCTTTAGCGTTCAGACTATTCTGTCAAAAGTAATGCTTATTTATTCATATTATTTTGAATTGATCATGGATTATCTTGTAGTATCAGGCTGATTTGAACATTAAAAACAGGTAGAATATTTGGGCCAGACATGGCTGGTTTAAATGCTAAAGGGTTAAGTCAGACAACCTTTCACACAGTGTCCATTGACCAACTTCACTTACAAAGCTTTAGCTGACCCAAGGCTGGATAACACTTGCTAGAAGTAATATACGGTGGGATTAAACCTAAAACCACATAGTCACAAAGCAAATTCAACCATGTTTGAACCCAAATATATGATCCATTGGATATGCAACGATGATTAACTTGGATGAAAGGAGGATGTGCAGGTGAACCATGAATGTAGGTGAGCATTAAAGGCATTATGTAATGTATACTAATGACACAGCTACATTTGCATGGACATGTGGCATTCACAAATGACATCTGATCATTAAGAAGTATGTCATATACTGACAAACCAATACATCAATGGTAGAGGAATTACAATGGACGCATGGAAAGAAATCAGTCAAATCTGGTTTTATTTTTTAACTGGTTTAAGCCATTGAACTTTAGCAATGACATCAATTCTTGAAAGGCAAATATCATTGGCCTCTGGAAGAATGAAAAGTTAATTTAGAAGTTGACCAGATTTTTAATTTAAAGCATTAAGCAATATTACCAACCACCATAATGCATTTTTGTTTTACCACTGCTCTACCAATTCTGTCATCCACCATTTTATGTGGAAACCTCACAAACGTTATGACATAGGAACAGGACTAGAAGTGATATATCAAATTGCAGACCTATCCAACTCAACATGAGAGAACAGGTATCAAGCTTTTAGCGTTCAAATTATCCTGTCAAATGCAATGTTTGTTTTTTTGTTCACATTGCCTATCTGCAATTATAGAGGTTTAGAGGAATGAACAGAATTTGTCGAGAATATAGAGGAACATCTTAGTCTCCAGTGACATGCCATTACTAATGCAAACCGTAACAACCAACGAGGGAAGGTCGAGGTAATTGTTCAAGCAAATCACTCTCAAAACACAACCTATTGTTTTAGAAAAAGAAAGGATACATTGAATAATGGGGTGCAAGGTAAACTATTTCCTGTAAAGTGAAGAAAACAAATAAGGCAGGATGGCCAAAGCTTGAAAGTCTTTCATTATATATCTGCTCCATCAGGTTTAAACAACAACAACAACAGCAACAACAACATTACTGAATTGAGAAGCAAGCGAACACCATGTAAACAACTACTACTGCTGCTGCTGCTACTTTACACTGCAGCAAAATCCTAAAGCCCTTTTCCAAATCAATGATTAAACTTTTAAGTCACCAGCTGTATCATCAACGCAATCATTATCATTTCATGTAACACCTATGATCCAATGATGACAGAAGATAACAGCAGCCACTACTACTACTATCACTACCACCACAACCACCAAATCAATTGTTGCCTCACAGCTGTTGCCGTGGTAACCCAACTTGTTTATCTGTATTTAATGAACTGACTCTCAAATGTCAGTTGATACACCCACAGCCACATTAAAGAACAAAAACTGCTAAACATACAATACACACACACACACACACACACACAGCACACCTGTTAAATAGATACGATGGGAGAATGGGGGAGTGTCACACCTGTCATTAATAATTGATGGCTTGTCTGTCATTGTAACAGGAATTCAAAACAGAAAATGTAACTTAAATAGATCCTCAGCCCCAGGGAACTTTTAAGGACTGATATTGACATTTCACACACACACACACACACACACATACATGAGTGTAACACACATACACACATATGGTGAGGGTTGGGTGGGGGGGATTTGATTGCATGGCATGAAGCAGATGAGAAAGAAATCTTCCACTGAACAGGATGGCAGTTTGTCGTTAGGTAACATTCCCCCAATGATCTGATGGAAGTATGACTGACTGCTGAGGTGAATTAGAAACAGTGTAGAATAAAGCAGTCTCTCAAGAGAAGAAGGTAAATAAAACATTCTTTTGAGACTAAACAACATCAATGAGATGTAAAAAAGAAGCTGAGGAAGTAGTCTCTACAGGGTCACTAGATCTGCTAGAAATAGCAGCTAAATCTCCCTCAACAGCAGCAGTCTATAAGATCTACTCAAAGTACAACCCATCAGTACTTGTAGCTATGTAAGCTTTAGAGTACAAGGTGGTAGTTCTTTCACACCTGTATACATCCTCTTGATGACTGATATGAAGACTTAGACATTCAAAAGAAGATTTATCATCTCTTAATACATGGAATTAATTACTGGAAAGTGTAACTAGAACCATTTAAACACAGAATATAAGCTTTCGAAGACCAAGTTCACGCGGCACCTCTTGCTATGCTGACCTGGTTAAGAATCTTGCTTTGGCAAGTGTCCTCCAGCCTCAGGTCAAGCAATATATATAATGTTTTTTTTTTTCTTATTTAATCATCTTCATCATCATCATTTAACGTCTGCTTTCCATGCTAGCATGGGTTGGATGATTTGACTGGGGACTGGTGAACCAGATGGCTACACCAGGCTCCAATCTGATCTGGCAGAGTTTCTACAGCTGGATGCCCTTCCTAACGCCAACCACTCCCAGAGTATAGTGGGTGCTTTTTACGTGCCACAGGCATGAGGACCAGTTCAGGGGTACTGGCAACAGCCACGCTCAAATGGTGTTTTTTTACATGCCACCTGCACAGGAGTCAATCCAATGTTTTGTTGTTTATATATAATGTTGTTTTCTTATGTTGCCGCTGTATGTCCAAAGAACCAGCCATATTTTGTTTCACATCTCTGAAACTTTAAATAATACCTACATCTGATTTCTTCATTCATTTATATATATGTTATACATATCATCATGTTGTATATACAAATGTATATGTGTGTTTACATGTTTGTGTGGTGTCTGTCCCCTAACACCACTTGACAACTGGTGCTGGTTTTATTTATGTCCTTGTTTGACAAAAAAGTTTCAAAGAATAAAAGAACTAAACTTTAAAAAATAATAAATACCATTAAAATTTCTTTGACTAAACTCTCCAAGACAGTGCTTTAACATGGTCACAGTGCAATGACAGGGGCTATAAACCATATCAATTTACCCCTCCCTTAATATTGCTGGCCATTGTCCATGCTGGCATGGGTAGGACGGTTTGACCGGGGCTGGTAAGCTGGTAGGCTGCACCAGACTTCACTCTGATTTAGCATGGTTTTCTACGGCTGGATGCCCTTCCTAACACCAACCGCTCTGAGAGTGTGGTGCTTTCAACGCAGCACTGGCATGGGTGCCATTTGAATGACACCAGCATCTGCCACAACTGCGATTTTGCTCAGCTTGATGGGTCTTCTTCTCAAGCACAACATAATGCCAAAGGCCTCAGTCATTGCCTTCAAGAGGACCAACACTCGAAAGGAACTCAAGCACTTTGCCTCTGTGAGGCCCAACACTTGAAGGGAACCCAGGCACTTTGCCTCTGTGAGGCCCGATGCTCAAAAGGAACTCAGCCACTTTGCTTCTGTGAGGTCTGATGCTCAAAAGAACTGTATATGTGTGTGTGTGTCTGTGTTTGTTCCTCCAACATCGCTTGACAACTGATGCTGGTGTGTTTACATCCCCGTAACTAAGCAGTTCGGCAAAAAGAGACCGATAGTATAAGTACTACGCTTACAAAGAATAAGTCCTGGGGTCGATTTGTTCGACTAAAGGCGATGCTCCAGTATGGCCGCAGTCCAGCGACTGAAACAAGTAAAAGAATAAAGGAACAAAAGAATGATTAATAAACCACAACGACTAAACATCAATTCTTCCGACTCGACTTCCTACTTGAAATCCTGTCAAGGTTGACTTAGCCTTTCATTCCGATGGGGGTCAATGAAGGCAAAGTACCAGTCAAGTACTGGGGGTCAATGGCATAAACTAACCTTAAACTGCTGACCTTTTTTGCCTGTATTAGAAACAATTGTTGTATCAGGATTCAGCTGATATTACAAAAAAATCATTACCTTAACAATATGTTTAAAGACACCTAACGGAGGCACTTTTATTGTTTAAATTATCATATATTCGAATTAATTTGCTTAAATTCTTCAATTACCATTGTTGTGTCGTGGCCCAGTTGCATGTTCATGTAACATTAATCAATACAGCAAGGAAGTCTGATCAATAAAATGTAAAATATATGTTAAACTATCAACTTGTCATTTTATTTATTTTTAACATTATTGTGGCGGGGAAGGAAGCGGCAAGTTGTTTATTTCTTATCGTATTTTTCTCTCTCCCTCTCTCTCTCTTTCTCAAGCTGTCTATTGCTGTCTCATTCTTTCTCGCTCCTTATCAATCTCTAACAAGCTCTCTCTCTCTCTCTCTCTCTGCAACTCACACATTTTCTCCTTCACTACTTCTCACCTTTGATTCCGCCCCCCCCCCACACACTTTCTCTCTCTCTCAGTCTATCTACCTAGCTTTCTAACTGTCTATTTCTTTCAATCGCTCCCATTCTTTCTCTCTCCCTATCAATTTCTAACAAGCTCTTTTATTATCTCCCTATTTCTTCTCCTTCATTTTCCCCCATGCTCTCTCTCTCTCCAGCTTCTTCTCCCACTGACTCACGCATTTTCTCCTTCACTTCTCTCTCTCTCTCTCCACGTACACACACATCCTTTCATTTCTCTCATTCTGTTTCTTGCCTTCTCATCAATTTTCTTCCTCTTCCATTCTCTCCGTGCAATATGTAAATAATTACACAAACCATAATTTACAAACCTTCTTATCATTCCCCAAACTATTTCATACATTTTTGATCAGCAGACAGATATATCTTTGGTATTTATTTAGTAAGCTCTCGAGAATGAACAGTATAAAACTTACTATAGCAGAGTTTGGAACTTAGAAACACAGGGTACCAAACTATAGGCCAAAATTACAGGTATATTCACAGTGCGGATCTTTTTTAAAACGGGGGCCACATTTTTCATTAACGAAACACTTTGAAACTTGGAACACTGGTAGAATGTGTCATATAAAACATCTTTTTCTCTTAGTCTTCTTAAAAAAAAAAAGAAATCCATAAATTATTCCATGTTAAAGTTGTCGTATTTCTGTAATTTCAACCAATCACTGACGTCCATTCAGCCGATATACATTAAGCGCCGACTACATAAACAAACGATTCTGAAACAATTAACCCTAACCCTAACCCTAACTCTAACCCTAGGGTTAGGGTTAGAGTTAGGGTTAGGGTTAAAGCAAATTTAAAATGAAAAAAGCAAATAAAACGAAGAATCGTTTGTTTATGTAGTCGGCACTTAATGTATATCGGCTGAATGGACGTCAGTGATTGGTTGAAATTATCGAAATAAGACAATTTTTTACATGAAATAAATTCGAATACAAAAATATTTTTCTGTTCTATAACACAAAATAGATAAGTATACGAAGTTTTAAAGTCTTTCGGTACCAAAAACACTACGTAAAACATTAATGAAAAATGTGGCCCCCGTTTTAAAAAAGATCCCACAGTGCCTTGTTTCAAAGCTATATCACAATGAAGAACATAATTTTAACGTCCATTTTTCTATGCTAGCATGGCTCAGATGGAGTTTACTGAAGTGGGTTGTTTATAGCTGGATGCCCTTCCTGTCACCAATCCCCATTTGTTTCTAAGCAAGGTAATATTTCCCCAACGTCAGGCGTGTTTTTACAGAATATCAGAAATGAATCACATTCATTTACCATATTATGTGAAGTCAAGAGAAGACACAAACACACACACTAATACATACACACATACATATATACAAACATGTGTATATCTGTGTGTGCACACGCATATATATCCTTATATATAT
>NC_068985.1:9608089-9610264 GCF_001194135.2 Octopus bimaculoides
ATAGCAATTACACTGCTGAATGTAATAACTAGGTGAGGGTAATAAGTGATTTTACCCTTAATTTATATGGCAAGAAGAAAATGGAGGGAATCCAGAGGTCATATTCATCAGCTGTTAGACATTATATTATGTCTATTTATTTATTTTAAACAGTTCAGATAATATATAAATACATGTGTAAAGTATTAGTAATTTCTTAACTCTGGATTCCCTACTTTTCCTTCTTGCCATATATATATATATTTGACCTCTCCTGTGCAAGGTCAAAACCATGCCAAAACTGACCTCACCTGTGCAGGTGCCACTTAAAAAGCACTCAGCCCACTCTGCAGGGTAGTTGGTGTTAGGAATGGCATCCGAACGTAAAGACCCTGCCAAAACAGACACAGAAGTATGGTGCAGTCTTCTGCCTGACCAACTCTTGTGAAACCGTTCAACCCATGCCAGCATGGGAGGGGGACGTTAAACAATGATGATGATGATGATATATATATATATAACAAGCTTCTTTTGGTTTCCATCAACTCAATCCACTCACAAGGCTTTGGTCAGCTGGGGCTATAATAAAAGACACTTACCCAAGGTACCATGAAGTGGAACTGAACCTGAAACTAAACGGTTAGGTGACAAACTTCTGAACCACTCATCCATGCTTGCATATCTATAGATTTTAACCAACACTGTGTATGGGGAGAATTCACACAAAAAACATAAGACGAAGATGAGTGTGTAGACAACAACAAACAGATGTATTAGTTTAACGCTCCGGGAAGTGAAAATGTCTTTAATGTTTGGAGCCTCTCTAACACCTGTTTATTTACAGACAATTTTGGCTAAAATCTGTTGGAAAGTTCTGTTTGTACAGTATAACATGATATTCCACAGTCATAAATTATCAGTAAGACAACTTTAAAATGCACACTTGTAACCAGTTACACAGTATAATTTGATAAAGGAAAAATTAAGCCACGACACAACACTACCTTCTTTCATTCTGTTACAATTCAAGATGGTGGCAATAAAATTAGTGTTAATGCTTTTAATTATCTATTTCAAATATAATTATATTGGATTACTAAAATCAGAAGCTTTATAACATATTAGACACAGAGAAGCAGGTAAGCTGTCTTAATGCTCTTAATCTAATGGATTAAACTAATATATAATTTAAATGTACATACAAAACAAAACAGAAAAAGTCATGACAGTCTGAAACAAAATGTCTCCTAGCGCACTAATAAAATTAAATAAAACACGAAACAAAAAGTTTAAAAAATAAAAGAAAAGAGGAGACATTTAAATGTTTTTGCTGTTAAATCTTTCAATTGATTTCTGTGAATTGAAAGATCTTATCAATAGCTGGGCAATCCTGGAAAATTTTATTGTGTCTTTCAAATTGGTAATCTTTTGAAAACTGTCAGGTTTTATCTCTCACAAACAGATAATTTTTACATTGAAAATATATAAAGCCACAATGTTTATAAAGAATTTCTACAAAAACATAAAGGTGATCCCATACAACCTGTTCATGACAGCATGTAATTTAGAAGAATATGACCCACACAAAGCCAACAAAATATTTATTTATTTTTATTGTTCGGTAACAGATGAATTTTTATAAGGTGATAAACCTCATCGAGATAATGGAAGATAGTTTATCTAAGCATAGGCGTGGCTGTGTGGTTAGAAGTTTACTTCGCAACCACATGGTTCTAGGTTCAGTCCCACTGCGTGGCATCTGGGGCAGGAGTTTTCTACTATAGCCACGGGCTAACCAAAGCTTTTGGTAGACAAAAACTGAAAGAAGCCCGTCTCGGGTGTACATGTGTATGCGTCTTAGCGTCTACGTTTGTCCCCCAACACTGCCCAACAACCGGTGTTGGTTTGTTTACATCCCTGTAACTTAGCAGTCTGGCAAAAGAGAACGACAGAATAAATATCAGTCTTAAAAGATTAAAACAAAAAAAAAAAAAGAAAGTAATAGTGGTGCTGATTCACTCAAGTAAAATTCTTCACGGCAACGCCCCAGCTTGGCCACAGTCTAATGACTGAAACAGGACAAAATAAAAAAAAAATTTTTTTAAATTTTATCAGGTGTTAAACTTGATTTAGATAATAGATGATTAAAGTGTGATGGTTTATCTATTGATAGTTTCCAATAATTTTACCATCAAT
>NC_068985.1:9610338-9611812 GCF_001194135.2 Octopus bimaculoides
ATCTCTTTTTGTGCTTTGCTCTTTTACTAATTCATCTTTCATGTTTCCCATAATAACCACACGAACTGACATCAAAAGCATTGTAATCTATCTATTATTTTTAAATATAAAGTCTATTTTTAACAGGATACTTTCAACTTGTTTCATTTTAAATGTTTTTCTCTTTTTTTTTTAACACAGCCATTTTTTTTTTTTTCTGATTGAAATAATTCTGAATCAGATAAAATATCAGTAAAAGATCTTCTCCTCCTCACCCCCATCTCCACCCCACCCCCCAATTGTTATTCTTGCATCGGAATCTGAAGACGGTATTTATTCTCCGCCATTCGGTGTTGCAAAATCATGATGTAATTTCAAGCAGATATTTTTAATGCATGCACACACACACACACACACACACACACACACAATCATCATCATCGTTGTCGTTTAACATCTGCTTTCCATGCTGGCATTGGTTGGACAGTTTGACCGAGGACTAGCAAGCCAGAAGACTGTACTAGGCTCCAATCTGATATGTTTGTGTGTGTCTATATATGCCATATTAGATCGGTACTGTCTTGTGACTTCAAGATTTTGTTGATGCAATTATTCAGTAACATTGTATGGTAGGTGTGAGGGGCTTGATCCTGCCAATTTGAACATAAAATTGGCAAAATATTTTGGCTAAATAGGACCAGTTTAAATGCTAAAGGGTTAACTGAACAAATTAGTATTACATAAAATTAAAATTTTGAGTCTGAACCAGCAGAGACCTTCCCTGAATAAAATACCACACCTAAAATGTGTTTAACAACAGACATACATTAAATATGTGACATTGATAATGTCTGCATTATTGAGCTGCTCTGAACTCAAAATTTGAATTTTGCTTTACTTGTATAAGACTGTTACATATCAGTAGATAGATTTTATCTTATCTGTATATACTTCAGGCAAGCGATTTGAATTTGTTTGAAGAGTGACTTAAATAGACATCACTCGTGAGCTGGAATAACTGCAAAATATCGATATTTTTCATTCTCATTCACCTCCTGGGCAATTCATTTCACCTTGCTTTGAAGTATACTGCATTTTTTTTTAATGGTCTATGTCTTTAAAAGAGATTTTCCCAAGATGAAATATTCTTTTCTACTCAAGGCACAAGGTCTGAAATTCCTGAAGAGGGAGCCAGTCGATTAGATCGACCCCAGTACACAACTGGTACTTAATTTATCGACCCCGAAAGGATAAAAGGCAAAGTTGACATCGGCAGAATTTGAACTCAGAACATAAAGACAGACGAAATGCCACTAAGCATTTCGCCCGACGTGCTAACGTTTCTGCCAGCTCGCTGCCTTTGATATTATAAAGTCAAGAAGGAAGGCAAAAAGATGGATACAACCCTCTTGAGTGAAACAGTAATAAAGGCTGTGCCAAACAAAATGCTGAGTAGCATCTTTCTTTCTTTTCTTTTTTTTTTTTTTTTTTTTTT
>NC_068985.1:9611822-9616176 GCF_001194135.2 Octopus bimaculoides
TTCTTTTTTTTTTTTTTTCTTTGTTTTACTCAAGAGGGTTGTATCTATCTATCTATCTTTTTGCCTTCTTTCTTGACTATTCGTGCGTCAAAGGGGCACGCAACATCAACTATATAGCATATGTGGTGCACCTTGTCCACCACTACTAGGTCCGGTATGTTATGCTCTAGCACCTGATCTGTTTGGATTGGGAAATTATTATTATTATTATTATTATTATTATTATTACTATTTTTATTATGATTATTATTATCATTATTGTGTGTGTGTTTTTCAAGTGTAGGCATGGTTGTGTGGTTAAGGATTTCATTTCGTAATCCTGTGGTTTCTGGTTCAATTCAATAATATGGCACTTTTGGGCGAGCATCTCCTACCATCACCCTAGGCCAGCCAATGCCTCATAAGTGAATTTGATAGACTGAAACTGTAATAAGCCTGTCGTGCATACATGCATGTATGTATATGAGTCTCTATATACATACATCTACATCTGCTCACTCATGTCACTCAAGCTGCTAGAAACAACAGCGAATCTCCATCAAATGACATTGAAGGAAAAACCTGGAATAAATAAATAATGTTGTACGCACACAACACTGCCATAAGATAAGAAAATCTTCAATGGTTGGAAAGTCCTCAATTATAAGTTAGCTCAGTAATGGTTTATTTGGGGCTAAACAACAACAGATCTAATTTGAAGTGATCCCTTATCCCACACAAAAAAAAAAGAGAGAGAGAGAGGGATTTCTCATACCTATCTGCCAGGCCATGAAATTTGTGTTAAGTAGCAGCCCTTAAAGGCCCGTCAAAGCTCAACGGGCATACTTATAGTTTACACTACAACAGTAGGAAGAAGGGATTATACGACAAAAGTTCCCAAATCCTAAATCCCAAACGCAGATATATGATTAACTTCTGAATTAATCCCTTTTCTCCCCACCTCCTTTTTTTTTTTTTTTTTAATTTTTGCATTAAGCAAACTCCACACTAAACATATTATTTAAAGATCACCACACACTCCTAGAAGTTATAATTAAATGGGAATGAAATTAAATCAAAAAAATCTGCATTATAATGATAATATTATCTGCAACTTAATTATCTCTAATCCAGAGAAACAAGAGAAATACATTTTTACATTTTTTCCCTCTTTTTTTTTTTTATTCATATTTTGAACAGAAATCAATATTTGATGTGAGAAAACAATATTATGCTGTTTTTTAGTTTTCCTTTTTATTTTGTTTTTTTTTGTTTTTTTTTTTCCTTTTATCCTGGTTGTAGTTATTGAACACAGGTCATACTGGAGCACCAGAACAGCATCTGTAAAAGGTTCTTGTTGATAAGCTCAACCCTCTATATGGTTAACTCCTGAATTAATCTTCTCTCTCTCTCCCTTTTTAAAATCAAGTGAATACAACCCTGGGCAAGTGTGTGCAACTGATGGTCAATCTGAACGCCTGTTGACATCAGTGGGAAAAGTAACGGATTCCAGTAAAGAGCTGATCTAAAGAAGAAGGGTTGAGCAAAAGTGTTTAGTAGGGGTTTTCGGGAAGGCATGTAGCATAGTAGTAAGGGTATTTGGTTTGTTGATTCCTGACAGTGAATCGTGTCCTTGAACAAGACACTTGATTTCAAACTGCTTCAGTTCGATCAACTGGCAAAAACTGAATTGCAACTGTAATTCAAAGGACCAGACTTATCATATTATGTCACACTGAATCTCCCTTAGAACTATGTTAGGGGTATGTGTGTCTGAGGTGAGCTCAGCCACTTGCACATTAATTTCCTGTGCAGGTTGTTCTGTTGATCAGATCAGCGAGAACCCACATTGTCTTAACCAACAGAGTGCTGCTTAGTAGGGGATTTGGAAAGCGAAACAGTAGTTGAGCAGGAGTTAATGAAGAAAAGAAGTTTGGCAGAGATAGGGTTTTCTGGTGAGATTGAAGAGAGAAGGCATGCTTCTAGCAAATTCAGAGAAACAGGCATCATTGTGCCAGCAATCGAAGAGATGGAATGAAGCAATGGCAGGATTATAGTCTGTTCATGTATGAATTTCTGCCAATCATTCAAAAGGCCTTCTTTTAAATGTAGTTTAAAATGGCTGTGAGGAGTAGCAACACTAACCACGACATGTGAGAAGTAATATAATGCAGTCAACAACATCATGCCTTAACCATTTTGTTACCATATTTCTGTTGAGATGCTCTGTGTTTCTTTCAATTAATTTTAAATATAACAAAGAATTTTGTAGAATAACTTAGTTATCATTAAGCTAGTGTTAGGAACATAAATTGTGACTAGAGAGAACAAGACAGGAAGCTTGTGAGTGTATGCTAGAATGGATTAGTGTAGTGTTAAGAACATAAATTGTGACTATTTGGTGGAAGATTTTAGTTCAAAACTTATGAAAACAAGACATTTGTACTACAGAGCCAGAGGTGGTTTCAGCCAGGTTGGTATCAAAAGGGTTAAGAATTGTTTCTCTATTATATATTTTAACCCTTTTGTGACCATATTTCTATTGAGATCCTCTGTTTTTCTTTCAAATAATTTTGAATACAACAAAGAATTTAGTAAAATAACTTAGTTATCATTAAGTTAGGAACATAAATTGTGACTAAAGTTTGGTGGAAGATTTCAATTCAAAACTTAGGAAAAACAAAACATTTGTACTACAGAGCCAAAGCCAGTTTCAGCTGGGTTAGTATCAAAAGAGTTAATTATTGTCTGGTTGAGCTTGCAGAATTGTTACAAGACAAGACAAAATACTTCTCAGCATTTTGTCTGTCTTTACATTTTGAATTCAAGTACCACCAAGGTCGATTTTGCGTTTCAGGATCAATAAAATAAGTACTAGTTAAACACTGGGGTTGAAGTAATTGATTTATTCCCTCCCACAAAATTGCTGGCCTTGTGTCAAAATTTGAACTCAATTATTATTATCTGCTGGTGAAGGAGAAGTCTAACACTTGAAACAGTAATATATATGAAAGGTAGCAGTCACAAGAGTTCATTAGAGGTTATGAAAATTATTGGAACTTTAAGGGTTTTAGAGTGAGTGAGTTAAAAGACTGTTTCATATATGTAGTGACTGTATCCTTGAAGTTGTATCAAAACTCTATTTAAAGAGGTTTCCAAGATATCTGTTCATGCAGGAACTGTCAGTGAAGCATGTAGATAATGGTTAGTTAAAGACAAGTAAGAGATGGTATCATCTGCCCACGTATAAGCATTGTTGCAAGTGACAGCAAGGAGATCATTAACCCATTTGTGCTGAAATGTTTCTAGTGAATGAAATTGCTTGAAAATTCACAGATACTATCATTTTGACCTAAATAACAGCTGAAAAAAATTCCATTGAAATCCGTTTGAACATGTTTCATTCTTTGATCCAGATCATACACAAATCACAACTTGTATCAAGTATTTGTTTTATACCCTTATAAATTAAGGGTCAGTTTAAATGGACGATTGGCATGAATGGCTTAATGTACAGAAGGAACTATGTAGAAGATGCCATTAAACCTTGGGAGTAGACTAAGAATGATAGAGAGAACAAGACAGGAAGCCTGTCAGAGTATGCTAGAATGGACTAGTCTGGAAAAAAACTTCCAGTCCAAGAAATGAGAAATAAATGGAACCAACAGATAGAGAAGTTGGCAAAACATTTTTCAAGCTAGATATAGTCAAAAGATGCCAAGAGTAACAGCACCGTTTATTTGCAAGTTGTTTTGAGCAAAACACCATTGGTTTGTGATATGAAAGGAAGACAAATGTCTGGCAGATTTGGCTTTACTGAAACAGTAGTGGTGGTCGCTGAGGTGGGAGGGAGATTTGAAGTGATGAAGGAGGTGGTTGCTAGCAACCAACTACAACACATTTATAAACTGAAACATTAATGTAGACAAACGAATTAACTGTGACAGAGAGACAGGCAGACATTATAGGCAGAAAGACAAACATGGACAGACAACCATGAGTCAACAGATAATAATGAATAGAAAGACAAAGACAGACAAAATGCTACAATTAAACAGATCAATATATACATACATGTGTGTGTGTGTGTGTGTATATATATATATATATATATATATATACACACACAAGATATAAACTCAAATTAGGAAATCATACTTATACAGTTACAAATTCAACTTAAAATGCAGGAGTGGCTGTGTGGTAAATAGCTTACTTACCAACCACATAGTTCCAGGTTCAGTCCCACTGTGTGGCACTTTGGGCAAGTGTCTTCTACTATAGCCTCAGGCCGACCAAAGCCTTGTGAGTGGATTTGGTAGACGGAAACTGAAAGAAGCCCTTCATATATATGTATATGTATATATATATATAT
>NC_068985.1:9616186-9622677 GCF_001194135.2 Octopus bimaculoides
AATAAGTCCTGGGGTCGATTTGCTCGACTAAAGGCGGTGCTCCAGCATGGCCGCAGTCAAATGACTGAAACAAGTAAAAGAGAGTAAAGAGTATACAAATATTAATATGTATCAACACATGAATATTTTTTTTAAATATTTATAAAATATAAATATACATAAAAATACATGTAAATAAAACCCATGTGGGAGACATATAGAAGGAAATGTGAGAAGAATGTATACCCATTTTAAGTAGAATTTATAACTGTACGAGTATGATTGCCTAATGTGAGTTTATAGCTTAATTCTTATGTTTTGTCTCAGGTTTGACCCAAGCACTTCTTAAGCAGTTCTATAGTTTTCATAAGAAAAAGCAATAATGTTATATATGTACCTGCATATCAGAAGATCTACGTCGTGTGGAAACAAATGTAGTGACTAAAAAATAAATGTCCAATCATACCCCTTCTAGCTCATTCCAATTCTTTCAATTATCTATTCACACACGACAGAAGCCCAAACCTTGAAGTACGTATAATACCACTACTTGTACCGGATAGCACAGGGTGAACTCTAAAGGTGGATGAGCTTTATATTGTACTCTACTACATTCTTAACAGAATATACTGTAACTTACACATACATACATACATACATACATCTATATATATCATTTAAATGTATATGAGCATGTCTAGATATACATACATACATATATATATATGTACACACACACATATATATATATATATATATATATACATGCATACACATACATACATATATATATATACATATACACATACATACATATATATATATATACATATACATATATATACACATACATATATTGTCATCATTTAACATGTGTTTAATGATGATATATGTGTGTGTATCTGTGTGTGTGTGTGTACACACATGCATGCTATGCATATTTCAAATAAAACTGATCCAATAAACTTAAATAAATTCAATTAAATAATATATTCGTCTTTTTTTTTTCTTTTTCTGTTTGCCTTGCACTGATGTCGGTATATCTGTTTCTGTTACCTCATCCGATTCTTCCCAACTGTTAACAGCTGCAGCTCCGAACGTCAGGAAGAGGAAACGTGCACTACGCATAGAGCGCAGCGTGCCTAGTGTGGTATATAATGAAGTGTAATGCATGTGTAATGTAATGTAGTGCATCGGTATTTGCACTTGGATCTACAGCTGCCACGAAGTCTCTTTCCTCTTCCTCCTCCTCCTCCGCTGCACACACTGAATGAAGGCTAATAATAGTATCAACAGAGCCACTATACAAGAATATTTTAAATAAATCTTGTTTCTCTTAGTAGTGGAAAGAAAATCAATAACAGAAGTATATAAATAGACCGGATAGTTATAGCAGTATATATATACATATCATGACAGAGAGAGATTGAGCGAGAGAGAGAAAGAGAGAACAATGTCTGAGGCACAGCAAAACAGACTCAGATTTCTAAATGCACAGATAGACAGACTGTAAAGACAGGACTTCGTCTGGTTTAGAGTATTTTAATAAATAGAAGGTAGACAATGCTTGTCAGTCATTGAGCTGTATGTTCTGACAAATAAAGGAACCACATTTTGGTTCAGTGATTGTTTTGTTTGTTCCTTTGGTGGAGGTGGGGGGTGTTTCAAAGTTAATATTTAATCAATAAGTAAAATGGATGACATGCATCAATTATCACTAGGCTTGTTCGACTCAGTCACAGATGAAGAAATTATGAAAACATCAACAAGAAAAACAATCCGTTCTCTTCCATAACATGGATGTTTTGTTCTGTTATGAAACCGAGGAGAGAACTGAGAATGCAATACTCGAAGTTCAATAAAAACTAAATATTGAAAATTCACTCTTGTTTTGGGGTTTTTTTTTAAATTATATCAAAATTAGAATTTTTCTATGATATAGCCAGAGAAAGACTGGTTGGTCTCCAAGACTGGTTGGTCTCCAAGACTGGTTGGTCTCCAAGACTGGTTGGTCTCCAAGACTGGTTGGTCTCCAAGACTGGTTGGTCTCCAAGACTGGTTAGAAGATGGAAGACTGAATCCTTTTATTCTTTTGATGGCTTCAGTCATAGGACAGCAGCCATGCTGGAGTACCAACTTCATTGTCTGTCAGTTTTGTTGTCATTTTAACCCTGGCTCTGTAGTACAAATGTCTTGTTTTCATAAGTTCCACCAAACCTTAGTCACAATTTATGTTCCTAACACAAGCTTAAAAATAACTAGGTTATCTTACTAAATTCTTTGTTACATTTAAAATTAATTGAAAGAAACACAGAGCATCTCAACAGAAATATGGTCACAAATGGGTTAAAATATATAACAGAGAAACAATTCTTAACCCTTTCGATACCAACCTGGCTGAAACCACCTCTGGCTCTGTTGTACAAATGTCTTGTTTTCATAAGTTTTGAATTAAAATCTTCCACCAAACCTTAGTCACAATTTATGTTACTAACACTATCTTAATGATAATTAAATTATTTTACTAAATTCTTTGTTATATTTAAAGTAATTGAAAGAAACACATCTCAAAATACAGTAACGAAAGGGCTAAGGCTGGAAGTAGGTCTGTGATTGAGTTTGTAGCTGCTGGTTTGTATTACTACACCGAATCCATATGGAAAGTTAAAAATTTTTCACATTAAATTCAAAAATAAATCTAAAAGACTCATAATAATTATAAAACACCATTATTATGTACAATTTTCCCAGGACCTGCAGCTGTAGAATTTACCACTCCATTACCCACTTTCACCTGACAATAAAATAACTGCAGCCCTCTTCGCTGCAGTTATTTGGTTGGAATGACAAAAATAAATAAATAAAAAAACAAACTAAAAGGTATCGCATATTTGTCACTTGTTGATATATGAGTTTCAAATGTCACATCTGTCATACAGTGAGACCAGGGTTCCTCTTGACATTTAACACTTTTGTTAGCAAGAACTGTTACCAATCAGCAAGTGCCAGCTGCAAAGAGCAAAAGCAGGGGGGGGGGTTAGAGGTGGGGCAGGGGGGTTACAGCCAAGAAACACTTTGTAAACTACACAGCATTATCAACACGTACCAGGGTGTGATGGGCAGAAATTACAAGAAGGCAACAGCAATCAAACCAAGAATATACCTCACAAGTTTCATCATCGTTACCATTCCCATTAAGCTAACACAACACATTCCTCATTACAATCATCAATGGCCCCCCCCCCACCACCAACCAGCTAATGAGAGGGTCTTCGTGGTTTCCCAAAAGCTGCTAGAAAGAGCTGTCAAATCACCTCAAGTCAATGCTTGCTTCTTGCAGTAAATCTCGGATTGCACTGGATAATGTAATTCAAGATGCAATGGAAGATAGGACAGTAATTGATGCAAAACCTTGGATCAAAGGTCAGCTCAACAGCATTGACCTTGACCCTATAAAACTATTTCTGCAATGACAACATCACCACCATAGTCAAAAGGTTTCCAGCATTTAGTTTACATTTACTTCCTACTTGCAAGAAACAGTATACCCTATTTACTTTATTAACATTATTTACATTTGATGGATATTTGTCCTCATCTTATTTGTTGTTAACAGCAGGAGTGGCTG
The DNA here is from genome assembly GCF_001194135.2 of Octopus bimaculoides. Classification (NCBI taxonomy): domain Eukaryota; kingdom Metazoa; phylum Mollusca; class Cephalopoda; order Octopoda; family Octopodidae; genus Octopus; species Octopus bimaculoides. Next base: position 9,619,794 of record NC_068985.1, read on the forward strand.
TGTGGTAAGTAGCTTGCTTACCAACCACATGGTTCCGGGTTCATTCCCACAGTGTGGCACCTTGGGCAAGTGTCTTCTACTATAGCCTCGGGCCGACCAAAGCCTTGTGAGTGGATTTGGTAGACAGAAACTGAAAGAAGCCAGTCGCATATATGTATATATATATATATGCGCGTGTATATGTTTGTGTGTCTGTGTTTGTCGCCCCAACATCGCTTGACAACCGATGCTGGTGTGTTTAAATCCATGTAACTTAACAGTTCGGCAAAAGAGACCGATAGAATAAATACTAGGCTTACAAAGAATAAGTCCTGGGGTCGATTTGCTTGAGTAAAGGTGATGCTCCAGCATGGCTGCAGTCAAATGACTGAAACGAGTAAAAGAGTAAAAGAACACAACGTTTCGGCTGATATACCCTCCAGCCTTCATCAGGTGTCTTGGGGAAATTTCAAACCTGGGTTCTCATTCCTAAGGTATTTTCCAATGTTATTATTAATATTATTATTCAGGTCATTGCCTGGAATCAAACTCGGAATCTTGGGGTTAGTAGCCCGTGCTCTTAACCACTACACCATCCATTTTCGGGCATATGACGTAGTGGTTAAGAGCGCGGGCTACTAACCCCAAGATTCCGAGTTCGATTCCAGGCAGTGTCCTGAATAATAATAATAATAATAATGATGATGATGATGATGATGATAATGATAATAATAGCAACAACATCGAAAAACACCTTAGGAATGAGAACCCAGGTTTGAAATTTCCCCAAGACACCTGATGAAGGCTGGAGGGTATATCAGCCGAAACGTTGTGCTAACAACAAACAAGATGAGGACAAGTATCCGTCAAATGTAAATAATGTAAGTAATTCCTCATCTCTTAAATATAGAACTGCAGTATACCCTATTTCATAGGAAAAATGGAAGAGCCATCATTCCTGGAACCAAAGATCACGACAAATAATGCCAGCATATTCCCATTCTCCTTTACCCTAAAGTTTTATTTTCATTTTCGCCTAAAATTATAGTTCACTATGCGAAAGCCTTTTTAATGTTTAAAATGCATTAATAAGTTACAAAAATATCTAATGTTCTCTACAGAATAACGAGGTTAGAAGCAATGACATTTAACTTCCTGTAAGACACAGACACCACAGAGGACTGCACTGATCAGTCAATCCCAAAACACACAACATCACAAAAATTGAAGTAAAGATTGTTTGCCAACATGGCTGTCCTGGTTTAGGACTAATGTTGCTGTAATTTAGTCCCAGGAGACATCTGTCCCCAGCTGGCTATATGGCACGATCTGTGTCCTTATATTTTCGAACAAGGAAATTGGCAGATCATAAATATCGACAAGTCTGGAGTAAAGATTGTTTGCCAACATAACATGGCTATCCTGGTTTAGGAAGAATGTTGCTGTAATTTAGCCCCAGGAGACATCGTCTCCAGCTGTGTCCTTACATTTTTGAACAAGGGAATCTAGCATCCCCACTCAGCTCAAAACAATATCTGTGTATCGCGATTTCTGGGTTATTTCCCTTCATCAGCACAGAATAACTGTTTGGCTAGAGGTGGCGCTACCAAATTCCCATTCAAAATATATAGTCTTCAAAGTGACAACTAGTCACTGATTTATAAATTAGAAAATAACTATTTTTAAATCTCACAACGCGAGATATTGAACAACAGTACTTTGTAGTAAAGATTGTTTGCCAACATAACATGGCAGTCCTGGTTTAGGACTAATGTTGCTGTAATTTAGCCCCAGGAGACATCGTCTCTAGTTGGCTATACTATACGATCTGTGTCCTTATATGGTTGGCTATATGACACGATCTGTGTCCAGCAACATAGGTGGTGTGAAGAGGGAGAAACTTGCAAGCACAAACAGCAGTAGCAGCTGCCTTCCATAAAAGGAAAAAAAACTCTAGCTTGTACTTCGAAGAGGAACTTCCCAATTTCAGATCTACATTCTCATTGAGACATGTGAGGTCTCAAACATAAAATCTTCAGCGACATCATCATTTAATGTTCATCTTCCATGCTGGGATGCATTAGATGGTTTGACAAGGATTCAACAGGTCCAAGGATTTCACCAAGCACCATTGTCCCCCTTAGCATGGTTTCTACAGCTGAATACCCTACCAAATGCCAATCACTTCACAGCATGTACCAGGTGCTTTTTCTTGCTACAGGCACTATAATTTCATAGACTGAATTATTTGGTAATCATACTGTTTAGTATTCGAAATAATTCTAATCCAAAAGACACGAAGGGGAATAGTAAAGACTGATCTCTTGAAATTTATGTATTCCCTTTATGAGTTTATAATCCAACCACTTTTCAATGCCATATTAAAAATTGATTAACTCACCCAGAATAAGAAAGTCAGTTCCTGCACAGATGTTGTGTCTATTCTCCAAGGTTAACTGAACTAGATTTATTTATTAGTCATAACATACTGATGATAAAAACGGTGTCTTCGGATCTGCTTGTGCTGCATTTCTGGAAATAACATCTGTTAATTTACTTCCAAACCTTCCTTAAACTGTTACTGAGTTTCACTGAACTGGGTTGTGTGTATGTATGTATATATATATATATATATATATATATATATATATATATATATGTGTGTGTGTGTGTGTGTGTGTGTGTGTGTGTGTGTGTGTATATAGCCATCTATCTTTTCCACCCACCATTCCTGAATGGGTTTTGGGAATTCCCAGACACCGCCTCCATAGGATCCTATCAGAAGCAATCATCATTACACGTTCTGGCCAGATTCCCAAGTGTGACCAACTGAGGCTGTGGATATTATCCAACCATCACATTATTAATATATATATATATATATATATATATATATATATATAGA
>NC_068985.1:9629893-9630614 GCF_001194135.2 Octopus bimaculoides
ATAAACACCGATATGGTGGTGGTGGTGGTGGTTGGTGGTGGTGGTGGTGGTGGTGGTTGGTGGTGGTGATTGATAGTGGTGATTGATAGTGGTTGATGGGATAATGATAATGGTGGCGGTGATGGTTGATGTGATGGTGATGGTGCCAGTAGTGGTTGTAATGGTTCATGATGATGACGATGATGATGATGGTTGGATATGAATGTGACCACGGCTGATGTAGTAAAGATCCTATTCTTTTTATCATTGTACTCGTTTAACCCAGATCAGTCCTAATCAATCAGACTTATAATGAAACGCATTCCGTCCTTGACCATCTTGTAGTTTTTCCTTCGTCTAGAGTACTTAGAGCTACATTATTCAATGTGTTATTTTCAAAGACAATAAAGTGTGATTTGAGGGAAATTTGGTTGATATTTCTAGCAGGTCAAACTACACAGAGATTCCTTCATCAGCTTACGATCATGGTGGTGGTGGTGGTGGTGAAGATGGTGGAAATGGTTGATGCTATAATGATGATGATGATGACTGATGTGAGATGATGATGATGATGATGATGATTAAGATAATGGAGATAATGGTATCATCAAACACTCCCTCCCTTTCTCCCCCACTCCCTGACAAAATTTACCATTAAGTATAATACTGGCCAGATTAAGAAATCCTTCTAGAGAGAGAACCAGATATTTTGTAGAGTAAGAAAGAAAGATAACATGTAAAT
>NC_068985.1:9630980-9640472 GCF_001194135.2 Octopus bimaculoides
TGTGTGTGTGTGTGTGTGTATTTCCTTTCGAAGTTTTCTCTAAAACTTTTACGACAGCAATGTAGAAAACCAAAAAAAAAAAAGAAAAACCAACGCAAAAGAATAAAACAGATTTTTTAAAAATATATATTTTTTGAAAAAGTTAGAAAAATTCCAGAACGTTAATTTTTTTTTTTTTTTTACTTTATTTCAATTTTTTTTTCCCCCTTTTTTTTCTTCCACCTATGGAGGATAGAAAGAGATAAGTAGAAGTAAACAAGAACCAAGGTGTGAAGAATTCAAGACATAAAAAAGAAGGAAAGAAAGAAAGAAAGGAAAGACAAAAATCAAAGAATTACACAAAGATATTTTATAATAATATTACAAGAGGAATGGTTAAGTGATATTCATCTCCTTATAATAATCAAACTATCAATCATTCTAACTTCACCGATAATATCCATTACGGTAAGAACATAAAACTGATTTTTACGAACACCCATTGAGTAACCCGCTCCAACTCCATCGATTTTCAAACACATCAACAACCGTTTGGCTTTTGCGCTCAAGAGCTCTCTTGTATAACAACACAGAATTGCTTCTAGAAATTTGTATGTGTACAGTACAGCAAGTAGTAGTAGTAGTAGTAGTAGTAGTAGTAGTAGTAGTAGCAGTAGTAGTAGCGGTGGTGGTGGTGGTGGTGGTAGTAGTAGAGATAGTAGTAGTACTAGTAGTAGTGGTAACAGCAGCACCGTAGTTGCAGTAGATGTAGTACAGCCCTGCTTGACTATAATAGAAGACACTTGCACAAGGTGCCATGCAGTAGGAATGTACCCAGGACCATGAAGCTGGTACAATGCCAGTGCCGGTGGCACACGAAAAGCACCATCCGAACGTGGTCAATGCCAGTGTTGCCTGACTGGCTGCCATGCCAGTGGCACATAAAAAGCACCAACTACACTCTCGAAGTGGTTGGGGTTAGGAAGGGCATCCAGCTGTAGAAACCTTGCCAGATCAGATTAGAGCCTGGTGCAGCCTCTCGCCTTGTCAGTCCTCAGTCAAATCATCCAACCCATGCCAGCATGGAAAGCAGATGTTAAACAACGATGAGGATGATAACGATGTGGATGATAATGATGATGATAATTATCATCATCAAATATCAATTATCAGTGCTAGCATAAATTAGACAGGAGCCAACAAGGCAGATGGTTTTCCCAGTGTGTGGAACTCCAGTTTGGGCATGGTTTCTATGGCTGTGTGCTCTTCCTAATGCCACTCACTTCTCAGAATGTACTGGGCGTGTTTTCATGCCACTGGCACTGGTGAGGTCACCAAGTAATTTACAGGACAAAAGAAAAGACTTTGCCTTTCATCCTTTCGGGGTCGATAAATTAAGTACCAGTTACGCACTAGGGTTGACATAATCGACTAAACCCATTTGTCTGTCCCCTCTATGTTTAGCCCCTTATGGGCAATAAAGAAATAAGAATCATTAGCATGCCAGGCAAAATGCTTAGCGGTATTTCGTCTGCTGTTACGTTCTGAGTTCAAATTCTGCCGAGGTTGACGTTGCCTTTCATCCTTTCTGGGTGGATAAATTAAGTACCAGTTGCGTACTGAGGTTGATCTAATCGACTGCCCCCCCCCCAAAAAAAATTTCAAGCCTTGTGCCTAGAGTAGAAAAGAAAGACGTGTGCAAACATGAATATACACAGGATTTACACAGCTATGGGTACATAGACATATGTTTAAGATGCAAGCTAGCACACGCACACACACACCCACACACACACCAACACACGCACACACACCCACCAACACACGCACACACACCCACCAACACACGCACCCACACACACACACTCAAACATTTAGCAAAAATGCTGAATAGTTTCAATGTCTTAAGCATTTAAATCATCTCCATAGTTAACATTCTTCTCACTTGCAAGTTTCTTCAAATGTTCCATGAGATTTTATATTTTTAGATGGAGAGAGAGGTAGAGAGAGAGGTAGAGAGACAGACGGAGAACGAAAGAGAAAGAGTAGAAGGGAGAGGGGAGAGAGAGAGAGATTGTGTTTGTTGGGAGTCTATCAGCTGTCTTCCTATAATTATTTAGACACCATTAAGTCTTGCATCGCTGAACTCAACTGAACTCAAATGACATACGAGAAGCCACTGCATGGTTACACGACCTGCTAGACATAGCAACCAGATCTCCCTGAAATCTCACAAGTCATTGGTCAATGTGGTATATGATATAAAAAAAACAAAAAAAGGAAACAACAACAGGCTGGTCAATATTGGAATGCAATATGGAGGATCATGGTTGACTTGGGTTAAATAACAACAACATCAATATTATAACAAAGAAATTCATAGAATATTTTCAATGAGCATCTTATCTCCTAGAATTACACTTCTTTGTTTGGATTCCTTCTCTCTGGAAGTAAGCAGATTAGATGACATTTCATTACCATATTTATTTTCTTTTGGCAACAGGAGAAGTAGGAGGAGGAGGAGAAGTAGGAGGAGGAGGAGAAGAAGAAAAAGAGAGAAGTGCTGGATGCATGAGTGGGGGGGGTGAATGTGCAGTGAGTAGAGATTTGGTTTCTAACAAGGCAGGTTGTACACACAACACACAGTCTTGGAATCTCCATAACAAATGCTAATATCCAAAAGTATTAAAGACTGAATAATTTTTTGAAGATGTTTGCATTTTCAGCAACTACGTCCAAGCGATAATCATAAAAATTATCATTTCTTTTAATACTCATCATCATCATCATCGTTTAACGTCCGCTTTCCATGCTAGCATGGGTTGGACGATTTGACTGGGGACTGGCGAACCAGATGGCTACACCAGGCTCCATTCTGATCTGGCAGGAGTTTCTACAGCTGGATGCCCTTCCTAATGCCAACCACTCCGAGAGTGTAGTGGGTGCTTTTTACATGCCACTGGCACGAGGGCCAGTCACGTGGTACTGGCAACGGCCACACTCAAATGGTGTTTTTTACGTGCCACCTGCACAGGAGTCAGTTCAATGTGATACTAATAATGATGATGATGATGATGATAAGAATAAGGGTTTCAAATTTTGCTAGAAGGGCAGCAATTTTGGGAGAGGGGGTGAGTCGATTAAATTGACCCGAGTGTTCAACTGGTACTTATTTTATTGACCCCGAAAGGATGAAAGGCAAAGTTGACCTCGGCAGAATTTGAACTCAGAACGTAAAGACAGACGAAATGCTGCCAAGCATTAATTATGCCCGACATTCTAACGATTCTGCCAGCTCACAGACTTAATGATAACAATTCTTTCTACTGGAAGCACAAGGCTTTAGATTTGGAGGAAGTGATTAAGTCAATTACATCGACCCCAGTGTGTAACTGGTACTAATTTTACAGACCCCGAAAGGATGAAAGGCAAAGTCGACCTTGGCAGAATTTGAACTCAGAACGCAACGGCAGATGAAATACCGCTAAGCATTTCACCTGGTGTGCTAACAATTCTGCCAGCTCGTCGCCTTGATAATAATAATAATAATAATAATAATAATAATAATAATAATAAATTTTAAAACAAACACATAATTTTCTTATGATTTCTTAAACATTCACTTGAACAAAACTGTACAAATCCAAATATATGGTACCCTAGGCATAACACCTACATGAACTTCTAACTTGTTGTCTCTTGAGGTCTCTTGGTGAGACTTGGATCCAACTTGTACAAATGCAAAACAAAAGTCAAACATAAAATAATAATAATAATAATAATAATAATCCTTTCTACTGGAAGCACAAGGCCTCAAATCTGTGGGGAGGAGACTATTCGATTACATCAACCCTAGCGTTTCACTGGTACTTAATTTATTGACCCCGAAAGGATGAAAGGCAAAGTTGACTTTGACGGAATTTGAACTCAGAACATAACAATGGATGAAATACCACTAAGCATTTTGACTGGCATGTTAAAATAATAATGATAACAATAATAATGATAATAATAATGATAATGATAATAATAATATCCCTTAAAATTTGAAATTGCAAGAATTTGAAATATGAAAACTGGTGCATTAGGGACTATGACTAATGGTTATAGATAAATGGTGGAAGGTGATCGGAATGGAATGGAATGTTCTGCAGAGCTTCTACAGAAAGTTTGCCTCTTAGGAACAGGAAAGACTATCAGAAGGGTCTTGAGCAGTTGACAGATTAATGAAAGCTTGTGGATGTCTAAGGTTATAGGTAGTAACCAGTTACCCACATAGATTCAACCAGGAATAAAATCAAACCAGAGTCAAATAATGGTTTATGGTTTAGGCTGAAGGCCAGCAATTCTGAGGGAAGGGGATTAGTTAATCCATTAGTTAATCCCACTGATACTTTGTTATCAACCCCAGAGGAATAAAATGTAAAGTGTGTGTGAGTGTGTATGTAAATATGTGTATATATATGTAAGTGTTTATGTATCTATCTGCTAATATGCACTCACATATTCATACACATCACATATATACACATGCATGCATACATATATTTTTCATTCTATATACATATATTTTTCACAGTTCTATATTTAAGAGATGAGGAATTATTTACATTATTTACATTTGATGGATATTTGTCCTCATCTTGTTCGTTGTTAACACAACGTTTCAGCTGATGTACCCTCCAGCCTTCATCAGGTGTCTTGGGGAAGTTTTGAACCTGCGTTCTCATTCATAAGGTATTTTTAATAATAATAATTACATCAAAAACTACCTTAGGAATGAGAACCCAGGTTCGAAATTTCTCCAAGACACCTGATGAAGGCTGGAGGGCATATCAGCCGAAATGTTGTGTTAGCAACAAACAAGATGAGGACAAATATCTGTCAAATGTAAATAATGTAAATAATGAATATATTTTCCATTCTATATTTTTTCAACTTTTTCTTAATCTCATTCTTATAGAATGTCCTTTGGAATTAAAAACCATGGCATTAAGAATTCAGATCTACTAAGATTTTTGTAATCTTGGCACCTTATCTCCATTATGCCACAGACATTAAAAAGTCAGGCCCTCCATTAATTGAGTTCACTCACATAACACAGGGGTCAAAAGGTAGAAATTTCCATTATCTACTTCATGGTGCTATCAGTCCTAAGTGCATTTTCACACATACACACAATCTCTCGATTGCCCTCCCCACATCCTCACACACACATATATGAATGCAGCAGCAACAAGCATTTCGCTAATGTAGAAGTAATTAAAAGAATTAAACTGAAAAAACAAACAAACAACAAAATACAAACTATAACATAGATATAAAAATTACTTTCGGTGACGTGTTTCATGTCACGTTAACAAAACTATGTTATTTTATACTGGGTCAGCTTAATCTGTAATTCTGCAGATTAAAGAGATTGAAATAGTAGCACTCCGAACATTAAAGGGACCGTAACATGGAAAATACAGATTAGCCATTCACACGGACTTTTGGCTTCAATTAACTCTTTAGCATTTAGATTACTTTATCAAAGTAATGCCTATTTATTCATATTGTGTGAATTAATCATGTGTTATCACGTAGCTTTGGGATTTCAATAACATAATTCTTTATTTTTAGAATGACACAGTCGGGTAGATATGAGAGTCCAGATAAGGCTGGTCTGAACATAAAATACTGGTTGGATATCATCATTTAACGTCCATTGTCCATGCTGGCATGGATCAGATGGTTTCATAGGAGCTGGCCAGATAGAAGACTACATCAGGTTTCCGTGTCTGTTTTTGGTATGACTTCTACAGCTGGATGCCCTTCCTAACACCAACCACTCTGAGAGTGTAACGGGTGATTTTACGTGCCACCAGCACGAGTGCCAGTTGCATGACACCAGTATCTGCCACAATATGGTTATTTTTAAATGCTAAAGCGTTAAATATTTATTATTTGTTACCAAACTCTTCATCACACCAACTGCAACCTGCTCACTGACATAATTCCACTACATCTCCAAATACAGTTAACAGGTTTCTGAGTACACTATTTACATTTGACAGATATTTGTCCTCATCTTGTTTGTTGTTAACACAATGTTTCGGCTGATATACCCTCCAGCCTTCTTCAGGTATCTTAGGGAAATTTCAAACATGAGTTCTCATTCCTAAGGTAGTTTTCGATGTTATTATTATTATTATTATTATTATTATTATTGTTCAGATCACTGCCTGGAATCGAACTCAGAATTTTGGGGCTAGTAGCCCGCACTCTTAACCACTACGCCATATGCCCACAGGCCGGTGGCACGTAAAAGCACCATTACACTCTCAGAGTGGTTGGCATTTGGAAGGGCATCCAGCCTTAGAAAACCATTCCAAATCAGACTAGAGTCTGGTACAGCCTTCCAGCTTACCAACCCTGGTCAAACCATCCAACCCATGCCAGCATGGACAATAAATGATGATGATGATATATATATATATATAACAAGCTTCTTTCAGTTTCCATCAACCAAATCCACTGACATGGCTTTGGTCAGCCAAGGGTTATAACAGAAGACAATTGCTCAAGGATCCACGAAGTGGGACTGAACCCAGAACCTTATGGTTGGTAAGCAAGCTTCTTACCACACTGCCACGCCTGCGCCTACATGCAGTTTTATACTGCATCCTATCATTCTACAGTTTTATTATTTGTTTTATGTCGCATTATTCTGTCATCTTATTTGAACAAAAGCTAAAATGCTAAGCAAAAAAATCTAAAAATATCTGCTTCTTCTTAGGAAATAAAGTCTATTAATTTGAGTCATAAAAACATGGAGATTATCATGACAATCAATAAATCTATGGAGCTGAGAATACATTTGTAATGATTCCACCCAAAACAACATGCTTGTGACATCATAACATCGGTATCTGGCTTACTGTCTCTATTGGCTTCTTGAGAAGATTTTTGTTGGTAGTGGTGAAGACAGTGGTGGTGGTGGTGGTGGTGTTGCTTTTTGGTTTTATTTTTTGGTGGATGAAAGACAGGAAGGTGGGTAGTATAATGGATTCGTTAAATATATTAACTTATGCTTTTTTCTAGCCATTTAGAAGGAAAATGGGGTGAAAAGAGTGAGGAAATAGAAAGAAGAAGAAGAAAATTAAACAAAAGGACATCAGAACATTTGAAAAGAGAAAAAAGAAATATAAAAAGGAAGGAAAAAACCAGAAGAAAGAAAGTAGAGTCTCGCATACATATATATATATATATATATATATATATGATGCATGTGCTGGGTGGACCCATAGTCATGATGGGTATATTGGGCTTTGTATATTTGTACCCCAGCATCATTTTGATGGTGTGTGCTACTCTCTCACACAGTAATAATAATAATGATCCTTTCTACTAACACAAGGCCTGGAATTTGGTAGGGGAGGGGAGTAGTCAATTACAACGACCCCAATACTCAACTGGTACTTATTTTATCGACGCCCCAAAAGGATGAAAGGCCAAGCTGGTCCCTGGAGGAATTTGAGTTGGGAATGTAAAGATGGACAAAATGTCATTAAGCATTTTGTCCAACACGCTAACGATTCTACCAGTGGTGGTAGTGGTAGTGGTGCAAAAGAAGAAGAAGACACCAGACTCCAATCAGATATATATATATATGTATATATATAAAGTAACAAACTGAGGAAAAGAACTCCTTCAAAGGGTTGTGTTAAACATCCAATTCACTGGTACTTCAGTTGGATACCGTATAAATATTGGCATAATTCAATAATAAAGTTAAATTAAATATAGAGATATTCTATTGACATTCAATAATTTATTTATATTACAATATTACATTAAATACTAGGAATATAATATATAACATAACATGAGATAATATTATATAAATAATTATAAAAACTGTGAAAGTCCTACAAATTGTTTCAGCTTATATATATGTTTTCTGATATACATAATCCCAGTTCAATTATATATAAGTCACTTCAGGGTCAATCAGTTCAGAAAGACGAAATCAGTTTGGAAAAGACGGCTGGATTGCATAAATTAATTCAAATGTCTGTGTTTTGAGCGTGAGCATTAATTATTCACTCTTACATCAATTACAATTAAAATACAACAAAAACATTTTAGTGGACGATACAATCAAGGAAGTTCAATCCACAACCATCGAAATCCACTTCATTTTATTTCAGACATATACCAACTGAAACCCTTTCATGTCCAAGATAGTCTCTTGTTATCACAACATATAATAATAACGTGTGTGTATATAAATGTATATAATTAAGTATCTAATTCTTCTCCTATGTGTAACTACAACAAAAAATATATAAACAATTACATCTTCAATACAACAACTCTTTTATCTATTTAAATTACTTGGTATAAAATAATTATTGTTTAAATTAACTAATAATAATCTTCTATATTATTTTCTCATAAGGATAATTACATAGCAGATATGAACAGAAACCTAATGACTATATATATATATATATATAAGTCAAACAATTTGTTGGACTTTTACAGTTTTTATAATTATTTATATAATATTGTTATATATTATATTCATCGTATTTAATGTAATATAAATAAATTGTTGAATGTCAATAGAATATCTCTATATTTAATTTATCTTTATATATAAATAGCGACACCAGCCTGGTTCGGCTGCTCTACATTGATGAGGGGCAAATATCCTGAAACTAGTCTGTAGATGCCAGACCCGCAAGGGGAAGTGGCTGACCTCCGCTGTTCGAAGGTTATAATGGACACAGGGTTCGTGTGTCACATAGCTAGATAGAGGTGATGGCCTCTTGGAGCTAATCAATGGCAGCATTTGTCCTATTTTTCTGGACTGCCATGTTAGCTTGGCGATAACTATTAATATCCAGTACCGCTGCCGTAGTCTCCTTTAGAGAGACTTAGAAATATTAATATATATATATATATATATATATACACACACACACACATAACAGGCTTCTTTCAGTTTCTGTCTGCCAAATACACTCACAAGGCTTTGGTTGGCCCGAGACTATAGTACAAGACACTTGCCCAAGGTGCCATGCAGTGGGACTGAACCTGGATATATACTTTATTAAAAAAAACTGCAAAGACATCACAAAAACTGTTACTCAGAGTTTCACTATCAGATAGTCTTGGTTGAGAATGGAATAAAAATAAGGTTTTCTATATGTGTGTGTGTGTATATATGTGTATATATATATATATAGATATGCAGGGCAGGGAATCGTCAATTAGTAATAAAATTAATAATCAACAATTTTGCCGGGTAGCTCAGTATGAAAAAACCTTCTTCGGTAAAAAATTTATAATCATAAATATATAGGGATTGACAGTAACCTGCTTCTCCAACATACTGAGAATTCAGAAATAGCAGTCAAAGAACTACTGATTTCAAAACTACAAATTATTACTCCAGATTGATAGCGATATTTTTGATACACACAGAACAAAAAACAGTAGAGAAGAGTAAAAAACACTTGCCTT
>NC_068985.1:9640540-9643040 GCF_001194135.2 Octopus bimaculoides
ATATATATATATATATATATATATATATATATATACATACACACACACACACACAAATAAATATACACACATATATAAACACAAACACACACATGCAGAACATAAGAGCAAAACAATACCCCCAAATTCATCCCACTATATCTGGGGGGTGGGGGGGCAATAACTCCATATAAGAATTACTTGGACCATGACAACCCATACCAGCATGGCAAAGTAAATGCAGAAGATGGTAATACTGATGTGTGCATGCGTATGTATGTATGTGTATGTGTGTTTGAGTATGTATGTGTGTGTGTGCGTGTGTATATATATATATATATATATTAATCAATATGCACACACACACACACACACACACACATACATATAACATGTATCCACAAAATTCTTGGACTGAATTTATTGAGGATATGCTGCAAGATTTTTTCCTCTCAGGAGAAGCAATCATGAGTCATTCCTGTGTGTGAGCAAACTCTGGACATGTTTAGACACGCACTGCCAATAAATGGCGGGAACAATCCTGTTTATTATGTAGTTGTCTACAAAATAGTTCCATCACTGCTTCACTGTGGATGAACTGAGAGATGGAGTGAAGAGCAGTGATGTCACTGAGACTGACATCTTAATAAACAAGCCTAGCAGGGAGCATCTATATGGTCAGGCAACCTGTTAGAAATAGCAGCTAAATAATATTTTATACATACATGCACACATATATATTTTATTTCTGATTTGTTTCAGTCACTGGACCGTGGCCACGTTGAAGGAAATCTACCTCTGTATTTATTTTTTTAAGCCTGGTATTTACATACTTGTTCTATTGATCACTTTTGCCAAACTGTTAAGTTATGGGGACGTAAAGACACCAACACAAGTTTTCAAGGGAGGTGGAGGCAAAAGCCTACACACACACAAGCACATATATATTGTCCCACCCATGCCAGCATGGAAAGCAGGCGTTAAATGATGATGATATATATATATATATATATATATATATATATATATATATACTGAACCACCCATGATGATGATGATATATGAATACACATACATGCATATACATACAGAGACTTCCACACAATTTTCATCTACCAAATTCACCCATGAGATATTAGTCGGCCTGGGGCTATACTAGAAGACATTGGCACAAGAGGTCATACAGTGGGACTGAACCTTAAACCACGGGTTTGCCAGGTGAGATTCTTAACAACACAGCCATATCTATGAAATGTAGAGTAAAAAAATCTGATGCAAATAAATATAGAATTCTTTTATTTTCCTCTACATTTGACTGGTTTGTATCAAGACAACACAGGTACCTATATATGGTTGCTCACCCTGCTAGAAACAGCAGCCAAATTTTCCTCGACCCATTTATCTTAAAAACAAAAGCACTGTTATCTGACACACTGACACACATGCACACAGTCTCTCTCTCTCTCACACACACACACTCATACCCTCTCTCTCACACACACACACACACACTCACACAGACACACATGCACACATTCTCTCTCTCTCTCTCTTACACACACACACACACACACACTCATACCCTCACACACACACACACACAACACACACACACAGACAGACTCATACCCTCTCTCACACAGACACACACACACACATACACACTGACACACTCACACACGCAGACACACATACACAGTCTCTCTCTCTCTCTCTCTCTCTCTCTCTCTCTCTCTCTCACACACAGGCACTGATACACAAGCTCACTCACACACACACACACACACACCCTCACACACATATACACTGACAAACATGCACACAATCTCTCTCTCTCTCACACACACATAAATACTCACACACACACACACACACAGAGTCTCTTAAAAACAAAAGCACTGAATATTGTAAGTCTGAGATACACTTATTCCTGAAATAAAGATGAGAGAGTCATGGTTGGAATACTTGGGATCATACACCTGTTGGATCAGACCAGCCCTGAACTAAATTACAACAACAACAACAACAACAACAATACCTTCGTAAAGCAAGGCAATGAAATGGCAGAGTAGTTAGAATATCAGACAAAATAGTAAGCAATATTTATTTTGGCAAAGGCAGTGAGATGGCAGAATCGTTAGCACGCCAGGCAAAATGCTTAGCAGCATTACATCTGTCTGCACATTTTGGGTTCAATTCCGCTGAGGTCGACTTTGCTTTTCAACCTTTTGGTGGGTAGATAAATTAAGTACCAGTTAAACACTGAGGTCGATGTAATCAACTAGCATCCTCCCTCAGAATTCCTGGTCTTGTGCCAAAATTTGAAACCAATATTTTTATTCCGGTACCTTGCATCATGAGTTCAAATCCTGCTAAGGGTCAAGTTTGCTTTTTATCTTCCCAAGGCCAAGAAATAAAGTACCAAACAAGTGTGATGAACTTCAGAATTGTTTAAGGGTTAGATGGGATTCTTTACAATATTTGCTCCAGTTTAAATTCTAGTATGGCCTACTTTGGTGGT
>NC_068985.1:9644414-9648474 GCF_001194135.2 Octopus bimaculoides
CGGATATCGTTTTGAGCTGAGGGGGGGGGAGACTATGTGTGTGTGTGTGTGTCAGTGTGTATGAGCATGTGTGTGCATGTCAGTGTGTGGGGGGGGCATGAGTTTGTGTGTCAGTGCCTGTGTGTGAGAGAGAGAGACTGTGTGCATGTGTGTCAGTAAGAGTGTGTGTGTGTGTGTGTGTGTGTGTGAAAGGTTATGAGTGTGTATGTGTGTGTCAGTGTGTGAGTGAGAGAGAGAGAGACTGTGTGTGTGTATCAGCGTGTATGTGTGTGTGTGTGTGTGTCAGAGTGTGTGTGAGTGTGGGTATGTCAGTTTGTGTGTGTGTGAGTATGTGTGCATGTGTGAGTGCACGCATGTGTGTCTGAGTGGGAGTGGGAGTGTGTGTGTGTGTATGTGTGTGTATGCTTGTCGTAGGAGTACTTTTAAAGGAAACCATTTTTTTTCAAGTTCATAGAAACAATTTCATTATTTCTCCATATTTTGACTTTTTCTGTTTTTATAGAGGATGGGTTTTAAACAGGAAAGTTCTCAAAGAGGCAGGAACTCTACAACTTGAAGCACTTAGAAAATCTTACAAAAGAAAACTTCGAAATGTTTATCAAGATTTTTTTTTTCATTTCGTATTTTTTTTTTTTTAATTATAAAAGAACAAAGGTTATCTGTATATATTTATGTGTATAGGCGCAGGCGTGACTGTGTGGTAAGAAGCTTGCTTCCCAGTCACACGGTCCCGGGTTCAGTCCCACTGTGTGGTACCTTGGGCAAGTGTCTTTTGCTATACCCTCAGGCCAACCAAAGCCTTGTGAGTGGATTTGGTAGACAGAAACTGAAAGAATCCCGTGTGTGTGTTTGTGTGTCAGTGCTTGTCCTCCCAACATCACTTGACAACTGATGTTGGTGTGTTTACATCTCCGTAACTTAGTGGTTCAGCAACAGAGACCGATAGAATAAGTACTAGGCATACAAAGAATAAGTCCTGGAGTCGATTTGTTCGACTAAAGGCGGTGCTCCAGCATGGCCACAATCAAATGACTGAAACAAATAAAAGAATATAGCCATAGTTGTGTTTATGCAAGCGTGTATGTATGTATATATATATATATATATATATATATATATACATGTCAGATCGACAAATGTTACATAAAGTGGGGTCAATTCATTTGACTAAAAATACTCAAGGCAGTGCCCCAGCATGGCCACAGTCTGATTGAAATAAGTAAGAGATAAAAGATACAAGTGCAAGCATGGCCATGTGGTAAAGAAGCTTGTTCTACAACCAGGTTCAATTCCCATGCATATGGCATCTTCAAGTTTTCCTTCATCTCAAATTTTTCGTGTAGGTATCACCCAAAAGACATCTAACATTAACCCCTAAAGTACTGGGATTTGCACTTACATAGCATGGACAGCTGAGCACATTTTATTAAAATCAGACAACCATGCCCACATAAAAAAAACAAAAAATAGTTAAAATATCTTCATAGTATATAAATGGTGGCAAGTTTTACATCATCTGATAAGTGGTTAGTTGAACTATTAGTCCTCTTGGATTCTGGGGGGAATCGGAGCGTTTGAGTGACACTTGACCCCAACAAACGCCCATAAATTAAATGCATCTATCTGGGCCACATTGTGGCCCATCATGCTGTGTGTGATAAGCATGAATTGCATTCATGTAATCTGTCTGATGGGGGTCTCTAAAGGTCACAAACACCATCTCTGCCCTTTCCTTGTAACAACATTGTTGTTGGCACTCCGTCTGTTATGATGTCGAGGGTTCCAGTTGATCCGATCAGTGGAACAGCCTGCTCGTGAAATTAACGTGCAAGTGGCTGAGCACTCCACAGACACGTGTACCCTTAACGTAGTTCTCGGGAATATTCAGCGTGACCCAGTGTGACAAGGCTGGCCCTTTGAATTACAGGCACAACAGGAAATAAGAGTGAAAGAAAATTGTGGTGAAAGGGTACAGCAGGGTTCGCCACCATCCCCTGCCAGAGCCTTATGGAGCATGAGGTGTTTTCGCTCAATAAACACTCACAACACCCGGTCTGGGAATCAAAACCGCGATCCTATGACCACGAGTCCGCTGCCCTAACCACTGGGCCATTGCGCCTCCACACATACATACATATTTAAGAAGTTAATAATACTCGTTTGTTCCCAGAAAAGGATCAGAAGATAATAATATTTGTCTGTTCTCAGAAAAGGATCAGAAGATAATGATATTTGTTTGTTCCCAGAAAAGGATCTACATAGTCTTCTTGTTATTGCTCATTAGCTGTTGTCATTTCAGGATAAGCAAAAAAAAAAATACTCAATTTGTCCACACTAATAAAGAACAGATGCTTTGGAAGTTAATTTCAGCACTTGACAAATATTTCACGAAATACTTAAAACTAACACGGATTTTAACGATCAATAGAAACAGATGAGCCAATGAGGAAGGTCTGTGAATTCTGGTGACCTACTTGTAACAGCAACAAAACAACCCTCAAATTACATGTCGTATTACTGAAGACATACAAGCACAGGGTACACCAATCAGGGCAGAGATTCAATCAATCTACAATAACTGCACTTCAATACAAGTGAAAGCAACTTAAAGCAGCTTAAATTCTTATGATCTTTCAATAACTGGTGTTTTTCAAGAGTTATCAACCACTCTAAGATTGAATGTCTCAAATACTGTATTACGCTGAAATGTTTTGGTGCTCAAGTTACAAGCGTTGCACTAGAAAAAAGTCCTGAATAGCAAAGTTACTAAATGTTGTTACAAGTGTTAGCGAAGACAAAGCAGTTCACTGCCTGTGAGTCATTTCAACATACATGCAACGCATTGCAATAATACAAACCAGAGATTAAAAGAGTTACAAACACACACACACATATATATATGCATGTATATGTGTATATATATGTGTATATATATATATATATATATATATATATATATAGTATAAATAATGTAGGTGGCTTATTAGCAATTAGAATCTAAAGACAAATTTATAAACGTCAGTAGTGACAAAGGTACAAAGCAGTACTAGCATTGCTAGAAATAAGAGTCAAAACGGTTCAATTAGCCTACTGAGACATACTTCAGTAGGGAGCTTGTCTCAGTACATTACGGAGCTTTCTCACTTCCTCTCTTTCATCACCTTATTAAGATAGTGATTTTCGTGGCTGATTGAATTGGTTTGACTCTTATTTCTAGCAACGCTGGTACTACTTATATATATATAGTATATATATATAGTATATATATATATGTGTGTGTGTGTGTGTGTGTGTGTGTGTTGTGTACATATGCTCCTGAGGTCACCAAGTTAACTCCACAGAGTGGAGAGTATAACATTGAAAGAAGCAAAAATATATAGAGGGACAGGAACAGGTTTTTTGTTGAAGAGGAGAAACATGGCTTCCCTAGCTACAGAGAGAGAGAAAGAAAGAGGTGGTAAGGGTGCATCCTAATAGTTCAAGATGAATATAGAGACATAGGAACAGGAAAGTCTACATCCATCTCTCTCTCTCTCTCTCTCTCTCTCTCTCTCTCTCTCCCATATATGCACCAATACCTGGACATCCTTGTTACTTATTAGCCCTTAATACCAGACTGACTTGGTGCCTCTTCTTAAGTACCTAATTCAACTGAATCTTAATTATTTCTTATATATATATATATGGCAAGTAAAAAGCACCATCCGAAAATGGTCGATGTCGTCAGTGCTGCCTGACTGGCTCCCATGCCGGTAGCATGTAAGAAGCACCCACTACACTTTCGGAGTAGTTGACATTAGGAAGGGCACCCACCTGTAGAAAACCTGCCAGATCAGATTGGAGCCTGGTGCAGCCTCCTGACTTGCAAGTCCCCAGTCAAACCGTCCAACCCATGCCAGCATGGAAAGCGGACGTTAAATGATGATGATGATGATGATAATAATATATATATATATATATATATATATATAAATATGCACGAAGCGTAATGATGCTTAATAAGTATCTACCTGCTAGAAATAAGAGCCAAGTCTTAAATAATCCACCGTACGGTGGATTA
>NC_068985.1:9648781-9651281 GCF_001194135.2 Octopus bimaculoides
ATATGTATTAGAGTGTGTGTGTGTGTGTGTGTGTGTGTGTGTGTGTCTACATATAGCTCTTTTACTCTTTTATTTGTTTCAGTCATTTTGACTGTGGCCATGCTGGAGAACCACCTTTTAGTCGAGCAAATCGACCCCAGGACTTATTCTTTGTAAGCCTAGTACTTATTCTATTGGTCACTTTTGCTGAACTGCTAGGTTACGGGGACGTAAACACACCAGCATCAGCTGTCAAGCGATGGTGGGAGGGACAAGCACAGACACACAAACATATACACACACACACACACACACACACACACACACACATATATATATATATATACACATATATACGATGGGCTTCTTTCAGTTTCCATCTACCAAATCCACTCACAAGGCTTTGGTCGGCCTGAGGCTAGAGTAGAAGACACTAGCCCAAGGTGCCACGCAGTGGGACTGAACCCAGAACGATGTGGTCCGTTAGCAAGCTACTTACCACACACCCACTCCTAAAATATATATTTATGCATGTGTGTGCGTATGTATGTATATATACATATACATATTTATGCATGTGTATGTATGCATATATATATATATATACACACACATACACCCACATGCCTACACATTACTTGTGGGTATTTGGTTATTTACATAAGCATGTGCATATGTATACATACATACATGTGTATACACAAAACATTAAACAATAATGATGATATATACACAAACCAACACAAATACTGAAGCATAATAGACAGAATTATTCATTTAAATTTCTAAACTAAGCATTTTCTAATGAGTTTTTATTAATAAGTTTGGATATTTTAATTTAATTAATTTTTTTTTTTTTTTTTTTTTTTTTGAGATAATAAAATTGTCAATATGAAATTTTCCAAAAAATCAATATGATCAAATATCAGCATAATCCAATATTCCACCCACGCAACAACATACACATAGACACACAGACATATATATATACATACATGTTCATACATGCCTACACAGAATATGGACACTAAATGATGATGAGACACAGGTATAAAATACTCGTTTCTACTCTAGGCACAAGGCCCGAAATGTTTGGAGTTGGGGGGAGCCAGTTGATTAGATCAACCCCAGTACCTAACAGGTACTTAATTCATCGACCCCGAAAGGATGATAGGCAAAGTCGACCTCGGCGGAATTTGAACTCAAAATATAAAGACAGATGAAATACCGCTAAGCATTTCGGCCGGCGTGCTAACGATTCTGCCAACTCACCACCTTACACTTGTATAAATATTGAAACTGTACTATATATGCGTGTGTGTATATATATATATATATATATATATATGTATGTATGTATATGCACACACACAGAATTATACAATTTTCAGCTTTTATTATTAACTTCAATGTCTCTTTTTTTCTTTCACTTCCCCCTCACACATTTCTAATTAAATTCTAGCCTATTACACAATAAAATTCCATTTAATCAGCTTCCAGTGTTATATTTTCCAAAATAAATTCTCCCTCACTCCCTCTCCCACTCTCTCTCTCCTCCTCCTCATCTCTCTCTCTCTCTTGCTCACTCGCCCTTTCTCACAATACATAAAATAGTCTTCAACACTGCTTAACATTTAGATAACTATAAACAAACATTATTCACTGTGATATGCAACAATAAATAATAATCAAATTTTAAATCCAACTCAAAAATAAAAACAATTCTTAAATATCAAATAGCTATCTGCTTCAAGACACAATCATTTCAGCGTCCTACCTTAGAAATAGAGTCAAGCCAGAGTTATTAACGGAATTTCTCAGCTTCGCTTCATTTCTTGCTGTCTGGGATATTTAGCATAAATGTTATAGCCACTGTGACTATGTTCCAAGTATTACTATAAAAATCCTGTGAGATATTTTTCCACAAGTAGCCTGATTATGAGACAATCTTAACAGGATTCAGATTGAAAGGAGAAAAAATAATAGATTTTGCTATCATAATAGACCTTTTTAATACCAAACCACTTGAGACTGTTCCATGATACAAACTTTTAGCTTTAAAAACGATCTGATTTAACCCGTTAATATTTAGATTACTCTATCAAATATGATGCGTACTTATTCATAATGTTTTGAATTAATCTGCATAATCTCATAGCTTTGAGATTTGGATGATATGACTGTTTATTTTTAGAATGACATAGCAGACTGGGTGTCAGAGACCAGATCTGGCTGGTCTGAACATAAACCAGGTAAAATATTTTGGCCAAATACGGTGAGTTTAAATGGTAAAGAGCTAAAGTCCTCCATCAAATTTTATGTTAAACTAAGTTCTCAACACCAGAGTACATTTAACCATAATAATTCTAGGACCATTCAAGTCTCTTAAGTATTTCCATAAAAATCCTTTAAGCAAAAGGGATTCCAGAACAAAATCTAAGAAAAACACAACTTTTTGTATGTATTAGTGGGTGAGTTCTGCTAGCCCCTAATAATGTAATGTAATGGGTAAGGCAAATTT
>NC_068985.1:9655125-9661837 GCF_001194135.2 Octopus bimaculoides
TTGTGAGTGTGTGAATATACATGATAGAATTGAAATTCCACTGAGGTCGACTCTGCCTTTCATTCTTTCGGGGTCGATAAGTTAAGTACCAGTTGCATACTGGGCTCAATCCAATCAACTGGCCCCGTCCCAAAAAATTTGGGCCCTTGTGCCTAGAGTAGAAAAGAATATATATGATAGAATTGCAGCTGATTAAGAATTTACTATTAGGCAATATACCTGGTGTGTGTGTGTGTGTGTGTGTGTGTGTGTGTGTGTGTGTGTGTGCACGTGTGTGTGTGCACGTGTGTGTGTGCACGTGTGTGCATGCGTGTGTGTCTCTGTCTCTCTCAGAGCATGATTACTATCACTTAATAACCAAAAATTAAAACAGACTCAAGGAATTACTGCCAAGCAAGACCAAAGTTGAAAATTGCAGAGAGACTGAGAGAAGGAACTCTCCGTGACACAAAACTCAAGTGACACTTATGTCGGAAGTGAACAATTGAGAGAGAGAACTTATGCAAATTGACACAAAGTCTTTTAAAAGTCATTAGAGATGAATTCTATTAGAAATTAAGAAAAGTCTAAATCCTGGTTAACCCATTCGTTACCATTTTTCTTTTAAAAGTCGGCTGCCTTTGCTTCAATCAATTTTGAAAATAATTGTGAATTTAGTAAAATAGCTTTGTCATTATTAAGTTGATAGGCACAAGTGTAGCTGTGTGGTAAGAAGCTTACAAAGAATAAGTCCCAGAGTTGATTTCTTTCACTGCATTTCATCCAAAATGTTTAACTACAGGCGCAGGAGTGGCTGTGTGCTAAGTAGCTTGCTTACCAACCACATGGTTTCAGGTTCATTCCCACTGCATGGCACCTTGGGCCAGTGTCTTCTACTATAGCCTCGGGCCGACCGAAGCCTTGTGAGTGGATTTGGTAGATGGAAACTGAAAGAAGCCCGTCGTATATATGTATATACATGTATATGTATGTGTGTGTATATATTTATGCATCTGTGTTTGTCCCCCCAACATCGTTTGACAACCGATGCTGGTGTGTTTATGTCCCCGTAACTTAGCGGTTCGGCAAAAGAGACTGATAGAATAAGTACTAGGCTTCCAAAGAATAAGTCCTGGGGTCGATTTGCTCGACTAAAGGCGGTGCTCCAGCATGGCCGCATTCAAATGACTGAAATAAGTAAAAGAGTAAAAGAGAGTACACTTCATCCATTGAGGTCCACTTTACTTTTCATCCCTCAGACTCGATAAAGTAAGTCCTGGTTGAGCACTCGAGTTGAGTGTATGCTTGTTATTGTACACTTAATTTTGTCACCAAGCAATGTAGAGCTAAATTCTTCTTCCAAGCCACAGAAAGAGAAAATGGTACCACAATTAGTATGTTATTCATAGCATAATATCCAAAACACACCCAACAGTGTGTCTCAATGACTCAATCAGTCAGTTTTTCAAGAATATTAGGTTACTGACCTCCTTCTTGCTGGATGAAGATAAAAACACTAGTAAGTTGACAAAGTTACAACCAAACAAAACCATGAAAGCCAGGCAACAAACAGGGAAACTCTATGTGGTCAACTGACATGCTAGAAATGCCAGTCAAATCTTCTTCAAAGCACAGCAACCATCTTTTAAAAATGTAAACATACTGGTTAATGTAGACCTTGATACACAATACCTGAAAACAATAATGGGATCGTTACAACTGGAATGCTTTTGATTACAGGTCTGTTCAAGCAAGGATGACCTGGGGCAAAATAACAACAAAACCTAAAAATTCCATGCTGTTTAAGTGCCATTTTATCATAGAAGTCATTAAAGAGTGAACATCTAATGACTTGCCATTTTAAATTAACCGTACATAAGAGACCAAAGCATCAATAACAAAAGAATAATGACATTTTCCTTATAAGCTACCATTGTTCTTCTGGAACTAAACTGAGTTCCAATTTCCCCAAAATAATGGTTTCAAGTTTTGACAAAAGGCCAGCATTTTCTTTCTTTTTTTTTTAAGGATTAGCTGATTACATCAACCTCAGTGTCAACTGGTGCTTATTTCACTGACCCCAAAAGGATAGAAGGCACGATCAACCTCAACAGAATTTGAACTCAGTATTTCAAAGAGCACAATAAGGAGAGATTCTGTTTCACCGAAATGTTTTTGTTGTTTGTTTTTTCCTGATGAAACAGTCAGAGAGAGTGGACCTTTGTTTGCAGGCCATTCTAAACTGGTGTAAACAGATGCAGCTACTAACCAACCAGAACATCAGCAGATCAAGGCCTTCATAGAAAACATGGCAAGGAATACCAAATGCTTACAACAGAGTGAACCAAAGGCAACAAACTAAGATCTTGGTAGTGTTTTAAACCTGATGGAATGTTAAGTCGATCGCTATGGTAACCTGTTTACCAACAGGTATTATATCAATAGGAAAAAACAACAAAAAGAAATTGTATTATTTATTGATGAAGACCACAAAGGAAAAATCAAATTTTAGAAAATGAAGAGAGTCAACGATTATTGAAAAGGTTGCAAGACGCAATGAAAATTTTAGGAAAAATGAATGAATGGAAACTTTACCGGTGTGTGTGTTAAATAATAAGGCACTAAAAGAGAATGAGTCTCCCAAGACACAACAGAATATGCTTCAACACATAAAGAATCTTGCAAACCAAATCCAAAAATGAAAGAAAATGGAGAGTTATACAATTTTGAAGAAGGTCATTAAAAATTTTGACTTAACAAGTAATTGGCAGTAGAATAACCATAACCTACTGCTCATAAAAGGGGTACTTTAACCCTTTTATGACCATATTTCTTATGAAGTACACGAAGTTTGAATAAATTTTGAAAAACCAAGAATTTTAAGGGATTGAGAAACTTTTTTTTCATAATTGAAATGATATTTGGAATGTAACTAAAGAAATGGCTCTGGTTGTTGCTGCAAGTGTTGCTGGCCATTCTCAGCAGCAATGTTTTGCAATTATGTCCACAAGGCACAGCTGAACACACCATTTGGTCTGGGGTGTACAACCCAGAACTCCCTCCGTGCCATCTTCTGCTGCTTAATTCATCCCTTTTTGTTTTTCTGTTTCTTTGGTGAGGGAGTTATGGGGGGTTTTTTCTCAATAATTTGATAGTTTATACTTTTAATGTTGTCTTTCTTTCTTTTCTTCCTGCAAGAATATGTTGTTAATAAAAATGGGGTCTTTGACTCAAAGTCATGATGGAAAATTTTAATTAAAAAAATGGACATTTGAAAATACAAGGCTTGACATCATAAAACCAGAACAATCTCCAGTCAAAGAATTAAGATCAACACTAAAGTTTGAGAACCAACAGATGCATTCTCCCTCCCTCTCAATACACACACACATGAGAACACACCTGAATGGATGACAGAAACGGGGAAAAGAAGGGCATACATTAAACGGACAAAAAACAGAAGACAGAGAAATAGAGGTTGGTAAAGAGATACCGTAATATACTGGTGTATAAAACGAATTTTTTCTTTCTTAAATGTAACAAAAAATTATTGTTCATCAAATGTGACGTATTATGGATGGAATACCAAGTGCATGGGGGTATGGTGGAACATATTAAACTTGTTTTTTACCACAAAAAATAGGATTTGCCTTAAGCATGAATGTGTCTTATATACTTGCACATACAGAAGACACACAGCACCAATTTAGAGGAGTGACAAAAACAAATGTTTATCTCAATTTCTTAAATAATTTAACTATTAGTGACAGAAGCAGCTTTTGTAACAAATATTAATTAGCACATCCAACCTAACTTGGTGTTGTAAACAACTTAAAGACATTATGAACAACATCCAAGTGTGGTTGGATGTTCCAGTTAATATTCTTAGATAGTGAGACATCAGTCAAAGGAATCAAAATTTAACCCTTTAGCATTCCGCTTATTCTGTGAAATGTATTGCCTATTTATTCACATTATTTCGCATTAATTATATATTATCTTGTTGCTTTGAGATTGTGACAATGCAACTGTTTATTTTTAGAATGATATTGTCGGGTAAATATAAGCGGTTAGACCTGGCCAATTTTAACACAGAACAGGTGGAATATAATGGGATGGATATAGTATGTGTTCAAATGCTAAACAGTTAAGAAACAGAATAACCAAATTAAGAAAAAACTATTATATATTATAAATGGTAGGTATAGCTATACATGAAAATTCATGATTTTTCTTGGGAAAGAAAGAGCAGTGGTCTCATGTTGCCTTTTATGGGTTTATTTAATTTACTCTGCATAATTACACTTTGTAAAAAAAATATGAAGAAGTGGACAAGTTGAAGTTGCTACAGGTAAGACAAACATAGATTCTTTTCTAATCTAGACACAAGGCCTGAAATTTTGGGGGAGAAGGCCAGTTGATTAGATCAACCCAAGTACGCAACTGGTACTTAATTCAAGGATGAAAAGCAAAGTTGACCCCAGTGGCATTTGAACTCAGAACGTGAAAACATACGAAAAACTGCTAAGCATTTCACCTGGTGTGCTAACGATTCTGCCAACTCACTTTCTTAAGACAAACATATATTATTAAACAAATGACTATATCAAGAATGGTGCAGAAAAAAGTCCTAGGGACATACATAGACTTATCTTTACATGTAGTTGGGCAACCTAGAATATCAACAATCAATGCTGCAGAGATGTGGGTCCTTAAATGAATGCTTTCTGATATTGGTAGAATGACAGGCATTGAAATGCTTAGATTGGCAGAAACGAGGAAGATTCTTGACAGCATAAGGAGACAATAAGCGAAGGTCATTGGACGCTATATAAGAAAGGTCTTTGAACAATTGGTGATAACAGGTAAAATGAAAAGGAAGAAGAAACCAGGGAAGACAGCATTATCAGTCGGCTACAGAAGGACAGGCGCAAGAAGATTACGTGGAGGATGGGAGAGGGTGGCCATACAGGATGACCAACACCTTTAGGCATTTAGAAGAACAAGCATATAACTGTGCTCGTGACAGAGATTTGTCTGAGAAACAAATCAATGAAAACAGCCTTCAGCATTCACTGAGTTTTGTTATACTTGGTGATATCTTTTACCGGTTTCAGTCATTGGACTGCGGCCATGCTGGGGCACAACCTTGAAGGGTTTAGTTGAACAAATCAATCCAAGTATCTTTTTTTTTTAAATTTTTTTTTTTAACGTCTGGTACTTATTTAATCAATCTTTTTTGCCACTGAACTGCTAAGCTATGAGAGCATAAACAAACCAACACCAGTTATCAAGCGGTGGAAGAGGACAAAAACACACACACACACAAACAGGCTTCTTTCAGTTTCCACATACCAAATCCATTTACAAGGCTTTCTTTTTGGCCCAGGGCTGAACCCAGAACCAAGTCATTGTTGTTGTTGTTGATGCCAGTGCCACCTGGCTGGCCCTCATGCCAGTGGCACATAAAAAGCACACACTACACTCTCGGAGTGGTTGGCATTAGGAAGGGCATCCAGCTGTAGAAACATTGCCAGATCAGATTGGAGCCTGGTGCAGCCACCTGGTTCACCAGTCCTCAGTCAAACTGTCCAACCCATGCCAGCATGGAAAACAGACGCTAAACGACGACGATGATGATGATGATGATGATGATGATGATGATGATGATGATGATGATGATGACAGGGTCTGGAACAGTAGGAACATTAAAATCAACCATTATTTAAGATTATGGTTACTATTGCAACAGCAAATCTGACACAAAATGATGGAATATATAATAACAGACTAACAGACAGACAGATGGAAATTCAGAGACAGGCAAGCTGAGAGTAACTAAAGACAAAAATAAACAGAAGCAGTTACCGAGAGAAATATATAAAGGATTAGAAAAGAGAGTATGTCATGATAATAAATACATGAATATATAAGAAGAAAATGGCAAAGATAAGCAGCAAAAACCATGATAGGAAGACACAGTTTAGAGCAGGAAATGTACAAAGATTGAGACAATGTCTTCCAGATCACAAAAAGAGAGAATTTGAAACTAATTTGAGTTAATATACCACAAGAGGAAAGAGAAAGAGAGAAGAAAGGAAAAGATAAAGTAAACAAGATATTCATATAACCTGTATCACATGACCTGCATGAAAATATCTGAGGAAAAGCAAAAAGAAAAAAAAACACAACAAAGAAGACAGCGAAAGGAAATGTCATAGTGTAAAAGTGAAACTAGAGTTGTGCGACAAAATGGACAAAGAATGAAATACGCAGCAACAAAGAGATGACTGATTGAATGAATACGACTATATTATTGTATTGTTTTCATATCTGTTTGGTAGGTGTGGCTGTGAGATAAGAAGTCTGCATCTCAACCATGTGGTTCCAGGTTCAGTTCCACTGAGTGGTACCTTGGGCAAGTATTTTCTATTATAGCTTCGGGCCAGCTGACACCTTGTGAATGGCTTTAATAGACAGAAACTACAAGAAGCCTGTCATACACATGCACATGTCTGTGTGTGTGTGTGTGTGTGTGTGTGTGTGTGATATTTTTTTTTTACTTGTTTCAGTCGTGTGACTGTGGCCATGTTGGAGCACCGCCTTTAGTCGAGCAAATCGACCCCAGGACTTATTCTTTGTAAGCCTAGTACTTATTCTAACGGTCTCTTTTGGCCGAACCGCTAAGTTACGGGGACATAAACACACCAGCATCAGTTGTCAAGCGACGTGG
>NC_068985.1:9661927-9671866 GCF_001194135.2 Octopus bimaculoides
CACAGACACACAAACACACATACATATATATATATATATATATACATATATACGACGAGCTTCTTTCAGTTTCCGTCTACCAAATCCACTCACAAGGCTTTGGTTGGGTAGAGGCTATAGTAGAAGACACTTGCCCAAGGTGCCACTCAGTGGGACTGAAACCAGAACCATGTGGTTGGTAAGCAAGTTACTTACCACATAGCCACTCTCAAGGTGGTGCCCCAGCATGGCCACAGCTTAATGGCTGAAACATGCAAAAGACAAAAGATAAATGACCTGATCTCAGATTGTGTTGTAACTGAAACCATTATAGATTGGAAGTGCTATATAAATGCTTTTACACACACGCACACACACACACACACACACACTGTCACAGGCTTTTATATTTTGTTTTTTAATAGCATTCCAACATAAATACAATAATAGTATGTGTGTGTGTGTGTATCTGTATCTGTGTGTGCGTTTGCGTGTGAATGGCTGTCATGATTCAAACACTAATTGTTATTAGATTTTGACATGTTGCTTACTGGTTTTAAATTTTGCTCTTCCAGTCATCAAACAGAAAGACTGCATTGTAGACTTAGTATGGAGTGGTAGCACTAAGCAGTGACTTCTATAAATACAAACCAGCTTGCCAATACGGGTTCAAATATGCCTCAAGCACATTTGAACTGATAACACGTTTGTAGACTCAAATAGAAAGGTAATAATCTATCGTCCGAGAAAAATTAATTCTATAGAATTCTGTTGTGTCTGGGGAGGGTCATTTTCTGTTTGTGCCTTATGATTTAACACACACACCGGTAAAATTTCCACTTAGTCCTTATTTCTTAAAATGTTTGATGCGTCTTGCAACCTTTTCAAAACACACAAACTCACATAAAGAATCTTGCAAACCAAATCCAAAAACGAAATATAATTCTATAGAATATTTAGGCTAAAAAAGAAATTGAGAATAAGAACTATAAATAACATCAATATCATTATAACATGTGCAAGACATTTTTTAAGAGGATACAGACATATGAGCAGTAACAAACTTTTTTGCTTCCATTACTCAGGCAGCTACCATACCAAATAGTGGGCAGCTGTAATCGTTTCATCCATGGAAGAACTATTTTCTTTCAGGTTGGAAGTTTATATTCTGCCGTCAGTAAAAGAGGTTCATGGCAAAGACTTTTGCCTCACAAACAGCCCAACTGAAAATTGGTGCCACATGGTAAGATGAACAATTTGTTCCAAGCAGCTGCAAGAGATCGTAGTGTTGAGCTTAAACCTTCATGTGAGTGAAACTTAAGAGGAAGATGCATTCTATGGGGCTGACCTTGTCCACCATGATATACACCACATCATCACCTGGCACAAAACCACTCTTTTCAATACTACTTCCTGCCCTTCAATTGAGGGGCCTTTGTCTTGCAGGTTACTTGGAGACCTCACTGGTGCTGGTGCCACATAAACAGCACCCAGTGCACAATGTAAAGTGGTTGGCATTAGGAAGAGCATAGAAACCAGCCATAGAAACCGTACCAAAATGGATAGCAGGGCTTGGTGCAATCCTCTGACTCACCATCTCCTGTCAAACCATCAAACCCATGCCAGCATGGTAAACAGGCATTTAATGATGACGAAGACAGAATCTTCAGTCCTTATGACACAACGGATCAAATAACTTTCCCCAAGCCACACATTTGCCAGTAACCATAGAAAGAATTTGCTACCAAAACGTTTTCATAATTACTTAAAACAGGATTAGTTAAAAGAAAAAATAATAAAACTAGCCCAGTGATCCTTTCAATGATGTTACCATTAGAATTTGCTTTGTATAATAGAATATTGAATATATAGCATTAAATTTCTCATAATTCTGTTATAACATCATTCTGAAATAAACTTGATTGAATTTATCCAAAGAGAGCAACATTAGTTTGTAATTAACAATCTTTTCATTCCATAAGTAATGAAGTTGTTGTTGTTGTTGTCGTTTAGCCCCAGGTCAACTTAATCAAGCAAACCGATGATCAAAGACATTCCAGTTTGCCCCTCCATTCAAACATTTTAAGGATATCCTGAATGACATTAACAAATGTGTTCCTTCATTGGCTGTAATATGATGTGATGGATATTCGGCTGCTATTCCTAGCATGTCAAGGGGACCTAGGTACAGGGTCACAAACTTTGAATAATGGTAGGGGTAACAGACAAACTGATACCATTGCTTGTTCCATGATTATTTTATTGATCTCATATCAATGAAAGATAAAGTTGACCCTGTAATGGTAATTGGAATCAGAACATAAACACTCTAAGGCATTTTGTCTGGCTGGCGCTCAACCAATTCTGCTAATCTACTGACCATCATTCCTTAAATATTAATGTTAAACAATGCAAATAAGGAAGCACATATGTAGTCTCTTGACCCACTAAATATAACAGCCAAATCACTTTCCAATCACACAATTACTGTCTTAAAAGGGAGAAGGACACATCAAATAAGATCATTCTAGATAAACACTAAAAGACAGGAGACCCATATGTGGAATGCTGCATTTGATCATCGATTTACCTGACAAAGGTGATGTAGGGTCAGCTAAATGACAACAACAACAACAAATAACACAAAAGCCAATCAATTTAGTAACGTTACATAAGGAATTAATGATTGTGTAGAAACAGGCATTGCATATGTGGATGCGTGCATGTAGGTATGTGTTTATGTATATTATGTGTATGTATGTGTGGGCAACTATGTATCTGTTTGTACAGCAGTGTTCATCTCTGGTTTGTGCTACATCCTTAGGCAGTTCTTTCCATTCAATCTGCAGCTGCTTTGAATCACTACCTTCATTTCTTGTAATTAAAAACTGTGTGAATGTGTTGCATGCGTAATGCATAGGCATCTAGGCACACACACACACACACACACATTATATATATAAATATATATATATATATAGAGAGAGAGAGAGACAGACAGACAGACAGACAGAAACAGACAGACAAACAGATAGATAGATAGATAGATAGATGTTTCTTTATTGGCCACACAGGGCTGAACACAGAGGGGACAAGTTACAAAGTAGAGCTTTTCTTTTGGGGAGGAGATGGAAGGAAAAAACAGGAGGGTAGATTTTCAATCAAAAGGGATCGTAAAAAAAAAAAGAAGAAAAAAGATCAATAGGGATCGTGCATCACAGATAGACAGACAGATACATAGATAGACAGAGAGATACATAGATAGACAGACAGACAGGCATATAGATGGATGGACAGACAGACAGGCAGACAGATAGATAGATAGATAGATAGACAGACAGACAGATAGATAGAGAGATAGATAGGTAGATATATATATTTGCTTGTTTCAGTCATTAGAGTGCAGCCATGCTGGAGCACTGCCTTCAAAAATTCTTAGTCAAATCAATCAACCCCAGCTGTTCTTTTTAAAAGGCTGGTATTTATTCCATCAGTCTCTTTTGCTCAACTACTAAGTTAAGGGGACACAAACACATCAACACCACTGGTCAAGCAGTGCCGTTCAGAACACAGAAACACTCACACAAAAATATATATGCATACATGACAGGCTTCTTCCAGTTTCCATAAACCAAGACGCTCACAAGGTTTTGGTCAACCCAAGGCCAGAGTAGAAGACATTTTCCCAAGGTGCCATGCAGTGGGACTGAACTCAAAACCCTGTGGTTGGGAAGCAAACTTCTTACCACCACCCTCCCACACAAACACACACACATACATACCTTAGTCTCTCAGACCCACCAAACCCTTGCTCTCTCTCTCTCCTTCTCCTGCTAGTTGGGTCCCTAACCAACTATTTAATCAGATGCTGTTCTCCCCCCACCCACCCTTCCAAGCAGTATACATGGGTTTGATAGCCCTCACCTCTTTTATGGTCCACCATGAAGTGTGGAATTCAGAAAGTCTTGATGGAATGCCAGTGTTAATACTGGATGGCTTTCTTATGATCTGACCAAACCATTTCACTCTCTCTCTACTTATTACCTCAGTAATGTTGCATGCCATACAAAGAACTTTTCCTGTGGAAATATTTCTACACTTTAAGTATCTCATGGCTGTATTCACAAATAGTGGAAAGTAGGAGACTGAATTAGATGCTAGAATTGCAGTTCCAGCCTGTCGTCTTCAGAAGAGGAGACATTGGTGAAAAAGCCAAACTTGCTATCTTTAATTCGGTTTTGTGCCTATCCTCATCTATCGTCTTGAGTGTTGGATAATGATTGTAAAGGGTACAATTGTGAATACAAGCAGCTGAAATGGGATTCCTCTGAAGAGTCTCTGGAATAATGTTATTTGACAGGGTGCAGAGTTTGGAGATCAAAATGCCTCTAATGAAGTGCATGGCACAATTATTTATTCCTTGGTCGTTTGAATTTTTTATTGGCCTTATTTCTGCCACATGTGCACACACACACACACACACACACACTATTGGCAGTTTAGTAGTGTATGTTGCCACATGCATTGGTTTGCTACAAAGGCTATCTTGGTACAACATGGAATTTTTAAAATATAATTTAAACCTAATTCAGTCTCCTACTGCTGAACAGTCAAACCATTTCTTTTAGATTAAACCCTGTACGACTCAGAAACCTCTTCACTTCCCATAATTCTTTGGTCTCAAAGGATACTTCAACTTTATTTAATGCTTTGTTTGGTTTTTTTCTTTCATGTTAGTCCAGCAGAGCAACAAGGAGCATCTTGTCATCATTAGGGATGACTGATAACTTGTGCAGTGACTTAGTTTAAAGTAAAGAAGAGTTGACCACCGTCAACCTCACTTGCTCATCCATAGTGACAAGACCAGGTCAAGATGACAAGGGATGGAAACAGATACATCCTCTCTCTTGTCCCCCTTCCCCTCTGCCTGTTGCTCACATGTGACTACAGGCCATTTTCCTTGTCTCTGTCTTTTCTGCATTGAACGGCCACCCAGCAGGACATCATTTCTTTCACCTCTCCATATATGTTTTCTCCCTTCTACCATTTATTCCATATCCTTTCAAAATTTCTCCCAGGCATTACCCATTACAATATGTCTTCGCCTAACGGCCCTTTATGTCCATCATCATTGATTGCTTATTCTATACGTCCAACCTCTGGTGTTGTTTGTTCCTTTCAAAGCCTTTACTCTCCACAAATTTTATATTTTAAAAATTTCTGGATGCTGCTGTCTTATGAAGTTTTCCTGTCTTGTCATTAAAAGCACGAAACAGGGAATAATATCACAGTCAACAACTGAGGAGGGGTTAAACTTCTTTTCGCATTTTGTCCCATACTTATCTCTCGTTGTGTGTTTACGTATTTTTCGCTCGTTGGTGTGTATTTTTTTTCATTTGTATGTCGGTCTGTGCATGTGTATAATAAAATGGAGAGAAAGTAAGAGAGTAAAGCACGAATTTTGGCCACCATTCAAATCTAATGATCTGCAGTGCTTCAAGTGAGTCACCTGAATAGTTGCAAAACATGAAACACAAGTAGTGACCTGAAGGAACCATCAAGGTTTGTTTGTTCCCCACCTCCTCCTGACAATCAGTGTTGGTTCGTTTACGTCCCCATAACTTAGCAGTTCGGTATAAGTGATCAAAAGATTAAGTACCAGACTTAAAGAATAAGTACTGGACTCAATTCCTTCAACCAAAACCCTTCAAATCAGTACCCCAGTATGGCCACAGTCCTTTGACTGAAACAAGTACTGTGTATTATCTTTCGAAATGGTAGCATACACTAATGTGTGTGTGTGTGATATATGTACATGTGTATAAAGCTGCCACCATGCCAACAATTACGTTATCCAATGTGACATTCCATTTGTTATGTTAAGGTATGATTTGAGGGAGATTTAACTGCTATTTCTAACATGCTGAGCAACAGTGTAGAGGGCATTTTAGTTGGATTGGTGAGGGGGTTAAACAGGAGTGGAGGAAAAGAGAGAGGTGAGCGGCAAAGGGAGTGGTGGGAGGAATGGCGAAGAGAAAGAATAATGGGGAGACTGGGAGAAAAATAGCGAGAGAGTAGAAAAGGAGGGAGAAGAGTCATAAGGGAATAAAAAAAAGAATGAAAAAATAGAGGGAGAAAGGGAGAGAGAGAGATAAAGAAGGCAAAAAGAAAACGAGGGAGAAGACAAACACATGACCAGAATTGATGCATGACAGTTAGGATGATGATGATGATGATGATGACAATAGCTATTTATCATCATAATTATTATTATAGGGTAACACTTTGAGATATTGTGACGTTGTGACATTCATGATGTCTCCAAAATTATTGAGATACAGCGCAGTAAATTCATTCTGAATGAAGGAGAATCAAAATAGGTTGTGACGTTCCGATGATGATGGCGGCGGAGAAAGCGATAGTGGCTGCAATAATGGTGGTGATGATGGTGGTGAGGGATGAAGAAGACGGATGATTATAGCAATGCTGTCGATAACGATAGAAGTGATGACGATAGTGATGATGATGATGACAACGACGACGGGAAACAGAAACGAACCCAAACGACGAAACACTTGTTAAAATATCAGTGAAGAAATTAGAAAAATTGGAGGAGAAATAGTTAAGAAAGAAAGAAAAGACAAATAATTGAATGAAAGTGGCAAATAAAAGAGGATGAGTCAGATAAGTTGATAACAGCAATGATGATGATGACGACGATGTTTATAATGCTGACAAGTGGTAGCAGCGGTAATAGAGATAGATGAGTGATGGTGGTGGTGGTGGTAATAAAGTTAATGAGTGATGGGATGGCGGGAAGGAGGAGTATGACACTTGATGGTGGTGGTGGTGGTGATGATACGGGAGTGATGGTGGGAGGTGGGGAGAGGGGGATGGGCATAATGATAATGATAATGAAGAACGATAATGATGATGATGTATGTCGTTGAATAATGGTGGTGGCGGCGGTGGCGGTAATGATGCTGACGACGACGAAGGTGAACGTCGCTGAGCAATGATGGTGACTGCGATGATCATAGATATTTGACCACGAATGACGATTAAGTCGAATATAAAAACGATAGTGGAACTTCAACAACAAAAACAATACAGATGCCTCTACATCGTTCTATAAATATATATATATATATATATATATATATATATATATATAGTTAATAACGAGATGAAGTGAAATAACAAAGAAATGAAATGAGATGAGAGCGAGTTGAAACGAGAGTTGTTGCTGTTTAACCCTAGGCTAGCCATGATTGTGCCAGCCTATGATCAAAGGTATTGCAGCGGCGACTATAAAGTTATTTATTCTGCGATACTGCATCTAGGACCACTTTATTCAATGAGCCATTATTTTTAAGACAGTAGGGTGTCGTTTGATGGAGATGTGGCTGCTATTTCTAGCACGTTCAGCGACTGCGAAGTGGCTACCTCGATGGCTTGTATGAGTGAAGGTTAGAAAGATCACTTGCTAGCGTGATCAATATGGGAAGTGGATTATTGCACTGTTTTCGTTTATTCATTTAATGTCGTGTGAACACAATGACGTATTGATGATAATATAGTAAAACAGACAACACTGACAATGTATAAGGGAGAGAGAGAGAAAGGCATATATATAGACACATACACATACATACATGCATATATACAGACAGAGAATGGGATAGAAAGACAGAGAGAGCGGGAGGAGACAGATTGAAAGACGGAGGAAGAGAGAGATGGAGGGAGAAAAGCAGATGATTTAACGAGGAGGAGGAGGAGGTTGAGATGATAGGAATGATTGAATGGAGAAAGTAGAAAAAAGATGTTGAGTGTGAGTGGGAAAACATGAAAAACTGGAGTAGAAGGAGAGGGGTAGAGAGAGGGACAGCTAGACAGTAAGACAGAGGGGGAGTCGGAAGAAAGAAGAGAGTAACAACACTAAGAGGAAGCTATAGAAAGGAGTGTAAGGAGGGGGAGAGAAAGATGGCATGTATTGAAGAGAGCGTGCTTTTAGAAATTAATGGGAGGTGGAGAAAAGTACATAAACGAGCGAGAGAGGGAGTGAATTAGTAGAATCAACAGACTTGAAGGAAGACGACGGCAGATAATATATACATAGGATGTGTGTGTAGAAGAGGGCCGTGGAAGGAACAAGATGAGAAGCAGATGAAAAGAAAAGGAAAAAGATGAATGAGTGAAAGAGAGAGTAAAAGAGAATGAGTCTTTGAATTCGTGAGTGACAGGTGAAGGGATGGGGTTAAATGGAGTCAGAAAACAGCAAATGGGTACAAAGTGTTTATATGAAATAAAGATTAAAAAAAACAACGATGTAACACGGGAAAATATACAATTATATATACACATATATACACCCAGTTCAGTGGAAAAGACCTCCACAGTGTAAATAGGTGTAACGACAGAGATTCTGTAAAGTACAGAGAGATAAATCAATAGAACATGGAAATTATACAGAAAAAAGGAATTATATATATGTATATTGCGGGTGTATATGTATACATGAGTGTGAAAACATGTACATTTACTTACATATACGCACATACACGTGTTTTTATGTTCATTTATGATAAAAATAATTCTACATTAATCTGATGAGTTACTCTACACTCTTGTGGGATACAAATTCATTCTTAAACAAGAATATTACTGACAGTGACTTCGAAGTTTCGGCCAGTTAACCCATCGTCGGACTGCAATGTGTGTGTGTGTGTGTGTGTGCAGGCGTGGCTATGTGGTGAGGAGCTTGCCTTCCAACCACATGGTTCCGGGCTCAGTCACACAGCGTGGCATGTTGGGCAAGTGTCTTCTACTATAGCCTTGGACCGACCAAAGCCTTGTGAGTGGATTCGGAAGACAGAAACTGAAAGAAGCTCATCGTATATATATATATATATATTATAAATAAATAAAATAAATATATATATTTATTATAAATAAATTAAAAAAAACGAAGAACCAACACAAGAAAAATTCAACAACGTAAGGACATGGTACATGGAAAGTATTAGCAGACGCTCAAGGAAAGGAAAGCAAGATGGCTTTACATTTCGAACAACGCTCTTCTTCAGAGACAGGTGACGGAGAGAAGTCCAAGAAAAAAGGAAGATGGAGGAAAAATATCGTCAACGATTCCCATGAGGTTTATACATATATATGTGTGTGTGTGTGTGTGTTTGTCCCCACAACCACCATCACTTGACAACCAATGTTGGTGTGTTTATGTCCCCTATAACCTAGCGGTTTGGCAAAAACAGAGACCGATAGAATAAGTACCAGGCTTACAAAGAATAAGTCCAGGGGTCGATTTGATTCGACTAAAGGCGGTGCTCCAGCATGGCCGCAGTCACACGACTGAAACAAGTAAAAGAATATATATACATATATGCACATCACATGCACCTAGATCAGTGGAAAAGACCTTTACTGAGTAAAAAGTATGAGACATTCTGTAAAGTATTGTTACGAACATAAATCAATAGAACATGGGAAATATGCAGGGTAAAAGAAGAGGAATATCTCTTTCTCTCTCTCTCTCATATATATATCATCCTCTTCACATGTCCATGTTTGCATGGGTCATGCAGAGTATATTGTGACAGATCTTCTAGAGGTCGATGCCCTTCCGGTCACCAACCCTCATCTATCTCCAAGCAAGGTAATATTTCCCCTGCTTTTCCATGGAAGACTAGGAACAAACAACACTGCTTGTGAGGGTAATGATACTTGTTAACAACCATCATGTGATGACAGGTCAGAGATACACACACACATTTATATAAAGAAGCTTATCGTATATATATATATATATATATATATATATACACACACACACATATATATTGACACTATATTCTTTTATTCTTTCCTTTTGTTTCAGTCGTGTGACTGCAGCCATGCTGGAGCACTGCCTTTACTCGAACAAATCTACCCCAGGACTTATTC
>NC_068985.1:9671966-9672310 GCF_001194135.2 Octopus bimaculoides
GGAGCCAGTCCAGTGGTACTGGCAACGACCTCGCTCAAATGATTTTCTAATGTGCCAGCAAGGCGACGCTGGCAACGATCACGCTCAAATGGTGCTATTTATGGGCCACTAGCATGGAAGCCAGACAGCTGCTCTGGCAATGATCACGCTCAGACAGTGCTGTTAGTGTTCCACTGGCACAGGTGCCGGTCATCAAATATCGTTCAATTACGATTTCAATTTCACTTGCCCTAACAGGTCTTCGCAAGCAGAGTTTAGTGTCCAATGAAGGAGACGTTGGCATGGGTGCCAGTCATTGAATTTGGTACAGTTTCAATTATATATATATATATATATATATATAT
>NC_068985.1:9672335-9678660 GCF_001194135.2 Octopus bimaculoides
AGAGAGAGAGAGAGAGAGAGAGAGAGAGAGAGAGATGAAGCTTTACATAGTGTTGTACGGTTATCGACTGCTATTTCCAGTGAACATTGGTGCCTTGTTGTGCCACTACTTCCTATTTATAATTCTACCTTTATGATGCTTTATTTAGCTGGAAAATAACACTATTGTATTGCAACAATATTCACCATTTTTATATATCTAAATTTGTGTATATCTATGTGTGAGTTTGTCGTCTAACACCGGTTCTCAAGTAGTGGTGGGCGACAGACTCACACACACCACTGCTTGACAACCGGTATTGGTGTGTTTAAAACCCCGTAACTTAGCAGTTCAGCTAAAGAGGTTGATAGAATAAGTAACAGGCTTAAAAAGTAAAAAGTACAGGAATTGATTTATTCAACTAAAATCCTTCAAGGCAGTGCCCCAGCATGGTCACAGTCTAATGACTGGACAGCATTTAAAAATAAGCTGAAAATTGTATTTGATAAATGTAGTCTCATAGCATACATTCCATATATTTGATAAACACTTGTTTAAGAAGGAAAAAATTATTGAACCATTTTGAAAGATTGGCTCCAGAGAGAATTTAAATGAGTGAAATTCTAAATAAACCATTTAAATAGTTTATTGGGATTAAAACAATAAAAAAAACTCTCAGACTAATTATTCAAGGTTTCTCAACATTTTATTCTATTACATCACTGATGAGCCAGCATCACTAAACATTATAGTGATCCACACAAGTTAATCCTTTAAAATTTAAACCAGCTATATCAGACCCAAATATTCTGTCTTATGTCCTATTTAGCCAGATCTGGCCTCTCACACTTACCCTACCATGTCATTCTAAAAAGAAACTATCTCATCATCGAAATCTCAAAGCTATGAGATAATGCAAGATTAATTCCAAAGGTCTGCCCAACTGGCTTCCGTGCCGGTGACACGTAAAAAGCACCATCCAAATGTGGTCGATGCCAGTGCCCCGCCGACTGACTCCCATGCCGGTGGCATGTAAAAAGCACTATCCGAATGTGGTCAATGCCAGATCCATCTGACTGGCTCCCGTACCAGTAGCATGCAAAATGCACCCACTACACTCTTGGAGTGGTTGGCATTAGGAAGGGCATCCAGCTGTAAAAACATTGCCAGATCAGATTGGAGCCTGGTGCAGCCGCTGGCTTCCTAGTCCTCAGCCAAACCATCCAACCCATGCCAGCATGGAAAACAGACGATAAAAGACAACGATGATGATGTGAATAAAAGAGGATTACATTTCACAAAACAACCTGAATGCCAAAGGTTTAAAAGTTATTCATATTCATGATTTATGCCAAAGATGTAGAAAATGTCTCCAAAGTCAAGTGCCCACAAGTTAAATATTTTGGTTCATGTGAAAATGATATTACTGAGAAAACATCTAAAATGAGTTAAACTTGGGGCTTTCTTCAGGAGTTCTACCATTGAACTTGCCTTTTTTCTTTGACTTGTTTCAGCCATTAGACTGTGGACTTGAACAATTTAGAGTCAAATGTATCGAGCCAGGTACTTTTTTTTTTAAGCCTAGTACTTATTCTATCGATATCTTTTGCCGAACTGCAAAGTTACAGCGGCATGAACACACTAACACCAGTTGTCAAGTGGTGGAGGGGGGAGACAAACACAGACATATATGTTGTTGTTGTTGTTAGCACTCCGTCGCTTACGACGTCGAGGGTTCCAGTTCATCCAATCAACGGAACATCTTGGTCGTGAAATTAACGTGCAAGTGGCTGAGTACTCCACAGACACGTGTACCCTTAACGTAGTTCTCGGGGATATTCAGCGTGACACAGTGTGACAAGGCTGACCCTTTGAATTACAGGCACAACAGAAACAGGAAGTAAAAGTGAGAGAAAGTTGTGGTGGAAGAGTACAGCAGGGTTCGCCACCATCCCTTGCCGGAGCCTCGTGGAACTTTAGGTGTTTTCGCTCAATAAACACTCACAACTCCCGGTCTGGGAATTGAAACCGTGATCCTATGACCGCAAGCCCGCTGCCCTAACCACTGGGCCATTGCGCCTCCACTACAGACACATATACATAGATATATACATATGATGTATATTGGTTTACATGTTTCTTTGTTGTAGTTTTATTAAAGTTAGTGTTTAATCCTGCCTATAAATTGATTGAATGAATGAATGTGGTCGTTAAGCTTTCACTTTTATATTATACTATGGAAGATGGTAGGGATTGTAATTTTTGTATGACTCAATGGATTGGTCAACATTTAGTTACATATTTAGGAGTTGGTAGTAATTTACTTATTGAATTTATTTACCGATACAGTTATACATAGGGTAAATGTGTTTGAAAGTTGTGGTTTCTTTGGTTTGTTTGTTCCAATAGTAGAGGAGTCAGAGGTGCCAATAGTAGAGGAGTCAGAAGTGTCAATAGTAGAGGAGTCAGAAGTGCCAATAGTAGAGGAGTCAGAAGTGCCAATAGTAGAGGAGTCAGAAGTGCCAATAGTAGAGGAGTCAGAAGTGTCAATAGTAGAGGAGTCAGACATGCCAATGGTAGAGGAGTCAGAAGTGTCAATAGTAGAGGAGTCAGAGGTGCCAATAGTAGAGGAGTCAGAGCTACCAATAGTAGAGGAACCGGAGTCAGAGGTGCCAATAGTAGAGGAGCTGGAGTCGGAGATGCCAACAGTAGAGGAGTCAGAGTCAAAGTTTTTTGTTTTGACTCCACAGAATAATGAGGACCATTTTGTCATCCTTAAAGATGACTGACGGCTTGCACAGCGATGACTTATTTCAAGTGAAGAAGAGTTGTGCAGCATTGACCTCACTTTCTCATCCATGACCATCTTTGGTCCAGTGGCAAGACCAGGTCAAGTCAACTGAAGATGGAGACGGATGCAGTGGATGACCAAGATGTCTCACTTGCTTCATCTTGCTCTCTGCACTCCACAATGTGTTGCTGCAGCCACCCTTCTCATTCATTGAACCATAAAGATTTTTTCTGCCAAGTCCAGCAGGTCCAGTCTTCACATGCATAGGTAAGCAAACCACAATGTTCTAATTAGCCCATAGCTGGGACCTTGACTCAGAGACGGGGTTAATAGTGGGAATAATAGTGGCTAAGAAGTGATCCCATATTCCTCAAATCCCTGGATCGTTCATTCATTCATATACACAAGTTATACAGCAATACATACGTGGGGTACAATGAGTATTGTGAACAATTTTTAATTGGCCACAAATGTAAGATGACATAACATAAGTGACATATGGCAAACTTTCAGCTTCTTATTTCTCTTTCAAATGTATCATCAACATTAATATGGCAGACACCAATCTGGCAGAGGAAATGAAAAGGCTTGTCATACACGTGGCTCTGACTGTCACCACAGGAACTCAGAGAACCAGCTTCTTCAGTATAACCAGATCTTCTGTATAAAAGATAGGGAAAGAGCTCACAATCTCTGGCAAGGGATGTTTCATTCTTGGCCAAGAGAAAAGAACATTATGAACAAATAAGACCTTGAAGTAGTTGTATGCTGTCAACTTAATGTGACAGTCCCCTGAAGGGAATAATACTACTGTCGGTTAGACCTAGGAAGCTGCACCGCTTACTGTCGGCCTTGACACATTTCCTGTGTCCTTATGTCTCTCATCCTCTAGTAAACATAAGGACACAGGAAATGTGTCACGGCCGACAGGAAGCGGTGCAGCTTCCTAGGTCTAACCAACAGTAGTATTATTCCCTTCAGGGGACTGTCACGTTAAGTTGACAGCATACAACTACTTCATCGTATTACTACTGCATAAATCTCTCTTAGAGATTTAGAAATGTATTATTTCTAAAGAAGACCTTGTCAAGATGGTCAGTCATTCAACAAATCCAGGATATCACAATGGCAACTCCAGCTGGTTGATGAGGGCCACTACCAAGCTGCCCAAGGCACCAGGGTCCACTATTAGATATGTGGTGCTAAAGGACATCAGGTTCAAAAGCTAAATGATGAGAAGAGGACAACTGAGGTACAGCAAGAGCCAGGAGGACCCTGTGACCCTGTGGCACTCCAAAAATATGTCACTCCTCCCCCAACTCCCTTTTGAATCTCTTCGATTCTGAATCACTGTAGGAGACCAGTGTCATACATTTCCAAAGACTTGTTAGGTTGGCTGTCATAGAGAGGGTGAGTGACATGAGCTTGGGAGTTAACTGATTCTTGACATGAATGGCCATACAAGGGCCTTTTTAAATGGTTAGTTTTTATTTATGCATTGTGTTGAACCTGCACCATTTTACCAGGATTATGTTGTTTTTATATGTTTGGTGTATTCCTTATTTTCGGCACACTCAATGCGTGTATGGATGCGTGTGCGTATGAGCGCTAACAGCACAATCCGAGCGGTCTCGCTTCCATGCTGGGGGCACATAAAAAGCACCATTTGAGCGCAATCGTTTCCAGCTTCGCCTTACTGGCACTTGTGCCGGTGGCATGTGAACAAAACATTGGACTGACTCCTGTGCAGGTGGTGAGTAAAAAGGCACCATTTGAACGTGGCCGTTGCCAGTACCACTGGACTGGCCCTCGTGCCAGTGGCACGTAAAAAGCATCCACTACACTCTCGGAGTGGTTGGCATTAGGAAGGGCATCCAGCTGTAGATACTCTGCCAGATCAGATTGGAGTCTGGTGTAGCCATCTGGTTTGCCAGTCCCCAGTCAAATCGTCCAACCCATGCTAGCGTGGAAAGCAGATCTTAAAGGATGATGATGATCATGATCATCATCATCGTTTAATGATGCAGCACAGAATTTTGTCAGAGAACAGGTCTCGGTCTCAAAGCGACAAAAATATTTTGACAAATTAAATTTAAATGTTGAAGTGAATCTAAAGGATTTTGTGTGTTATTTTAAATGGCTTATAAATACCTTCCACACTGCAATTGTTTTCATTCCGGCACACGATCTCAGATCAGGTCACTTGCTATGCAAGTACATCTCCG
This sequence comes from Octopus bimaculoides, assembly GCF_001194135.2. Classification (NCBI taxonomy): domain Eukaryota; kingdom Metazoa; phylum Mollusca; class Cephalopoda; order Octopoda; family Octopodidae; genus Octopus; species Octopus bimaculoides. Next base: position 9,677,331 of record NC_068985.1, read on the forward strand.
TTATATATACTATTTATGTTATATATATATATATATATATATATATATGACAGGCTTCTTTCAGTTTCCGTCTACCAAATCCACTCACAAGGCTTTGGTTGGCCTAAGGCTATAGTAGAAAACACTTGCCCAAGGTGCCACACGGTGGGACTGAACCTGGAATCATGTGGTTGGTAAACAAGCTACTTACCACACAGCCATGCCTGCACTTGTATGCATATATATATATATATATATATATATATATATAATATAGAAAACCAACATATTTACATATATACAATAGTTCATAATCTCACATATACTAAAATATGCACACCAGTTTATATATTCACATGACTAACATGTGCTCCCATGGTTAGATATCACATTAATGCAATAGGCAGCGAGGTCTCTTGTAATTGCTGGACTTGCTAGAAATAGCAAGCAAATCTCTCACAGATGTCACCATACCTTATCGAAAAACAATGTACAGATTGCATAAAGTAGTCTTGGATCCATAGTTATCTGAATGGCAGTGCACATTGACTTATAACCTGGCTCAACAACACACTAACACACACAGACATACTTCACCAACATACCAACTGTACATATAGGGCTGTACCTGCAGCATTGTAGGCCCTTGGGTGAATCAGTGCATTTGACCCTTTTCAATGACACCAAGCTACAGCATTAGAATTGGGTCCCTAGACCTGTGAAGCCTTCAAGCAAGTCAATGTACTGGGCTCAGTTTAATGATAGCAGACCACAAATTATATAGATTAGGATTGAGCCCCTAGACCAGCGTTTCTCAACTGGGGTAAACTAACCAATACTAAACACTCAGCTAATTAACACACATACATACATTATCAAGCAACTCATACACACATTGCTAATTAACACTGTAGCACATAAACTCATAGGTAATTAAGTCAGGTTCACTGAGCTAATCTACATACCAACATGTACACACATAGAGTTAATCAACACATGCAAGTGGTTAACCTGGACATCAATACATACACGGGCACAGCTATACAATACACTAACACAACCATACTTTTCTACTCTAGGCACAAGGCCCGAAATTTTGGGGGAGTGAGGGCAGTCAATTAGAGCAACCCCTGTATGCAACTGGTAAGTTTATCGACCCTGAAAGGATGAAAGGCAAAGCTGACCTCGGCGGAACCATACACACACACATCAACATGTATAGACATACCAGAACAATAGTATACACACACCAACATAAATGTATACACCTGAAAGCAATCATACACATACCTCAGAACAAGCCTATATATGTGTGTGTGTGTGTGTGTATATATATATATATATACATATA
>NC_068985.1:9679126-9685690 GCF_001194135.2 Octopus bimaculoides
TTTTATATATATATATATATATATATATATATATATACACACACACACATACACACACACACACTGGCTCAAATATATACTTGCATCGACACTAACACAAACATACACACAAACCCACATACCGACACAAATATAAATTCCAGCACAAACATGAATTCATACAGATAAACACACATGCATACCACCATGCACACACACACACACACACACACATGTTTATGATGGGTTTCTTTTAGTTTCCTTCTACCAAATTTACTCACAAGGCTTTGTTTGACCCAATGCTATAGTAGAAGACACTTGTCGAAAGTACCATGCAGTGGAACTGAACCCCAAACCAAATATTTGAGAAACAAACTTCATAACCACCTATATATATATATATATATATATATATATAATATAAATGCATATATACGTATGTATATGTACATATATGCATATGTAGTGACAGCCCACATATGCATATACATACATACACATGTATGTATGTATGTATGTACGTATATATATATATATATATATATATATATATATTATTTATATTATTATATGATTGAACGCCACACATCCTTTTCCAAGTATGCATCTATATATATGAGGGGCACATGGCCTAGTGGTTAGGGTGTTGCACTAATGATCTAGCGATCGTGGTTTCAATTCCTAGAGCGGGTGGTGCATTGTGTTCTTGAGCAAAACGCTTCATTTCACGTTGCTTTACGATCACTTCAACAACTGATGCGTGGCCCACCGTGCACCTGTCTAGGTAATGTAGATTAGTTGAAGAGACTGAGCTAATGTGTGGCACAAGCATCTGATTCCGATAAACGAATCAATCGTGCAGGCCATTCAGCAGAAAAGCTGGATGTTAACATGTCGGACAGTTTTGTTAAAATAGAACAGAAATGTCTGTTCTATTTTAACAAAACTGTCCGACGAACGGGAACGTGAAACACTGAGTAACAGCTTTTGTTATATTTCTGCTGCTTATCACACGCACAAACATACATGTAAACACATACAAATATATACGTACACATACATAAACGTACACACACATTTTTATAGACACACAACTCTTCAGTAGGTCTGCTGGTAGTGCAACAAAATAATACTTGTTGCATGAACGGAATGGTTACATCCGTACATAGTTTCGTGCAGTGACTGCGAGGATATGAGAGGGGTAAAAAAAAAAAACACAAAAAAACCTTCCTAGTGACTAGGCCAAAAGACCTCAACCGTTCCTTGGTAATATTAATGCTATTCAGCACCAGTAAACGAACGTGGTTGACCTCCAGTCAACAGCTAACGAAGGGAGTGTACCACAGAGCAAGCTCTATGTAAATTTAATGATAATCATAAAAACCACACATATTTATATTTAAATATATAATCTCTCTCTCCCACACATATATATATATTTGTTCTCTCTGTTGGTGTGGTGGTAATGGACATCAGACACCAAGAAAGCATTTATATATGCGTGTGTGTGTGTGTGTGTGTGTGTCTGTATCGAAGTGTACAATATTATATATATATACGTTACGACCGATCGTACCGATTGGTTTCGCACTAGTGGTTCAATGCACGCACATATTCACAAATATATATATATCTATAAACACACATAAAATACACATATGTCCACACACACACATACGAATCATTATCATTGTTCTACATCTGCGTTCTCATGTTTACTAAGGACATGTGTTTTGGCTGAATGGCCTTAGATATCACTACTTACAACACATCGAGACACGATGTTGCCAATATAAATAAATATCAGATACGCACGGTGTGTATGCGTATATAAGTGTATACATACATATGCACGTGGGTACTACTAAAGCAGCGCGGACGCTAGCTAGTCTTGAGTGGTCGATAATAACCCTAACACTATCCCTAACCCTGTCCGTAACACGCGTGTGCAAATGAATACGTGTTTAGGGTTAGGGTCGACCACTTACGACTAGCTAGCTCGGACGCGCGACTGCGCGTTCGGGTCCGCGCTGCTTTAGTAGTACCATGCACGTGTTTATGTGCATGTAGAGGTATATATATATACATATGTAAGTGAATAAAATTGCATGTAAACACGTAACCCACATCACACATGCAGCCTCATCATTGTATCATCCACATTTCCATGTTTGCATCGTCGGCTCGTTGAGGAAGATTTTCTATTGCCAGATGCCCTTCGTATAGTCAACCCCCACCTGTCACAAGGCTGTCTTTGGAAAGCAAATTTCCTACCCAAATAGCAACCATGCCTACACAGACACACACAGATGACATTCAGTAGTGTGAACGCTTCAGCTTTGTAGGGGACAAGGCAAGAAAATAGAAACAGTAACGCCATTTGGTTTTAGGAAAGGCATCCAGCTGGAGAAACCATGCCGAAATGGAACATACAAGAGACACATGGTCCCCCCATCCGTCATGAAGGGCAGTAACTCGAAATAAAATCCTGCCCGGATCGTGACGACCTATCCAACCCACGCAAGCATAGAAAGTGGCTGTAAAAATGATGATAATGATAATATGCACGTATGTTGATTCATACGTTTTCCTTATATCATTATCGCCTTTCGTATGTGTGTGTATATATATGATAGTATGTCTGATTTCACACCAACACGTACATGCTCTGCTGGATGGCTGAAATTATACTACTACTCAGCCTGTTGGCTTAATCATTCTCTCAACTCATTGATATTTGTGTGTGTCTTGTGATATACACATCCAGATTATGCATGTCTATCACTCCTTCAGACACACACACACACACACACGTATGAATACACACATACAGAGAACAAGGTGTGTGAATGAGAGGGGGTCGGTTAGCAGTGTTTTTTGACAATCGATAAACAGTTTGGTGAAACGACAATGAAAGAGTAATGGGAAATAAGAAAACTACTGCTTTCACTATGATTAATAATAATTTCACTCTCATGTTGATCTAGACGTTATTGGTCAGGCCTCCGCTTTTGCGAACAAGTCTTTATATACGGTTGTTCCTAAAATACACACACACACACACATATATATATACTATAATATTTAATGTCCATGTTAGCACAAATATATAGACAATTGCATATGAACACACAGGTAGGATATATATATATATATATATACGTATTAACACAGCGCTATATAGACACTAAATATACTATAGATATATAAGAAAGCAGACATAAATTTACCTATTAACATATAGACATTATATATATATATATATATATATATATTAAAACGGACTATAGGCCTATTTACATATTAACACAGCGTATAGACTTATATAATATCAACACAGGATATATATATATATATATATATATATATATATATATATATATATATAGTTATATATACTTATCACATAGGAACATTTTAAACATATTAGCAGACATAGAGACGTTAGATATATTAACACACGTACTCAAATATGAACACAAATAATCAAGTACCTATTCACACACATAGACAAATATGTATTAGCACAAATAACACACATTGTGGGTGTGTGTGTGATTTCACAATAGATTTTATCTTTATCGATTAGCATGTTTTGTGTTATGTGCGCCCACACATATATATGTATGTATGTATGTATGTATATAATATATTTACAGTAAATGTACATGTAATACACACATACATACAATGACAACTTGTATATCATTCATACACACACGTAAGCTTATATATGTATGTGTGTGTGTACGCAGACATTCATATACATCTTCATATTTCGTCGATTTGTACATGCGCATAAATACATGTGTATATATTCATATATTTGCGTATATTCAATCGGATGTTGAAAATAAAGGTCATTCATATTGTTTATTGAATATGAAAATGCATAAATAAATGTGACAATTTTTTTTTAATGTTCAATACCAAATCGTATAAAAGAAAAAAAAAGGGAAGTGGGGGGGGGGAATCTGGAGGGTTCTGGACCCCAACCGTATACCTGTCACCCGGTACCTGAAACCCTATAGTTTAATAAATATAGTATCCGCCGGTGGACATTACACTGGGGTGGGTGTATATATATAATATTCTTGACCTGAACAATGTAAGAAAATCGATTGTAAGAATAATTATATATGTATATATTACATACACGTGATGCCTGTACGTATATACGTGAACCAATATTAACTTTCTAATTATATGTCCAGTAATATTCGAACAACGGGAGAATGGACAAATGTTAGCTGTATGAAAGTATTTGTGAGATGAAATATTTGTGTATGTATTAACAGAGAAAAACTGACAGATGCTCCATGGAGTAGAACACGCCTCCCTTGTTTCATTAGATAAATATTATGAAAGAGATTCCGATATGAACACTCTGGACTTTTAAAAGAGATGATGAGGTTAGTAGTAATGAAGAAGCAGAACAGTAAACAGACAAACGTTTTCATTCGGAAACGATGCGTAAAATGGCAAATAGTGATTTGTGATTAAAGATCGAACATCGAATTGTGAACAACAACTGCAGCAAAAATGTCAGCAACGTAAGAGAAATAAAGAGAATATATGTGTGTGTGATTGGGAAATATAACTCAGATTTTAGATAAGATTTATATTTTGTTGGTATATACCGTTTATATCAATGGAAGAATAAAAAGTGTGGAGCGGGGTGAGGGATAGATAAAGGCTTACCTTTCAAAGGGTATAATAATGATGATAATAATAATAATTCCATAGGTAAGTGGTTGAAGAGGCGGGGTCCATCCCCACAAGTCGTGAGACGTTCATAATAAACAAAACACCTTCAGTGAAAAGATGTCTTGTCTCAATGTGTGTCTCTCTCTCTTTCCTTTGCAAGAATCTAATATTTGAAATGTTCCAAGTAGCGCCGTCTTGCGGTGATCAGAAATGCACAACCACCACACACACACAACCGCGCCCACTTCTACAAGACACAATAATAATAATAACAATGGCACAGAAAAGCTTTCGATATTAGCAGCAATGACATCGATAAAGAAGACGGCTAAAACCGTCGATTATGTTTATTTGTTTAGCTATAGAGACGAATGTTTTTTATATAATATATACATATTCCACATCGTATCCAGTTGATCGCCTGTAGAGGAATCTAGCGTACATCCATTCGAACAGGTTTGGATTGAAATGCTTAATTAAAAGGCCTGATGGCAAAGAAGCAGGTTCGAGATTTGCCAGTATCAAGGTAGGTAACTCTGGATGCAATAGTATTACTCTCAAGTTAAAGTCGCTTACTATTAAAAATTTGTGGGAGCAATTGGTTTCGTTTGTTACACTTTCGTTTCATTTTTATTTAAATTTGCTTTTACTTTTTATATCACATGCTAATTTCAGAAAACGAACCAATGGAAGGAAATGACTATAGACATCTTTTTGCGATTATAAAAATGAGATAATGAAAGTAAAGGAAGTCAAATGACCAGGTTGTTAGCGAAAGATTTCGATAGTTAATAATGTACGTTATTGACAGTACAAAATAATAATTCTATAGTATTAATGATGTCCATTATTAGATACCAACAACATTAGAAGCAATAACAATCTTATAGAATAATAACAGAGTAAATGTAAGCATAAAATATATTTGTATGAAACAACAGTTTTAATTGCTACACGGACTATTCCAAGATGTAAATTTTATAATCCCGATACTTGATCTCACAGACCGAGAAATCATGAATTGCTTTCAAAATTACATCGGAAAGATGTAACATACGTAGTAGGCCACTAGCGGAATAATTTATGTTCAGTGTTACTGTTTGTAGTTATTTTATTCAATGGTTGATGCTCTTGAGAACTGTATCAACTACTACTCCAATACTATTAGTTTCCTTGCCACTCTGATCGTGGCTATCACTGATCACAAATAGAGCAATTGATTCTAGCTATCACTGTAGTGTGCGTGTGTATATACACACACACACACACATGTATATATATAAACAGGGTGTGTAAGATATTTGAGGATAGATTTATGTTTATAAAAAAAACAATAACAAATAACTTTATTTATCAAAAAATGCTATGAGGATGGAAATAAACCTTTTCTATAATGCTATTCAATAAAGCCACCTTCACCTTAACTGCTTCTATATAGTAGGTCTAAATCATCTCCATGCTTGAATCAAGTGGTCCTGGTTCATTTTGGACATTACTCTGACTATGGCAGCTTTCAAAGAATCTTTGGTGTTTATGGGCGTGTTCATTAACCTCTCTCTCAACAATGTTCCAATGGATTGTAATAGTCCAATGGATTGAGATCTGGGGAATTAGGAGGCCAAATGTTAGGGGTTATGTGATCATGGAAATTTTCAGCCATCCATTCCTGTGTTACAAGAGCCATGTGTGATAGTGCAGAGTCTTACTGAAACACATATGGCCTTTCATTGCATACACTGTCTATCCAGGGCTTAACAATTATTTTCAGGACCTCAATGTAGGTGGCAGAGTTAACTCTAAGGCCTTGTGGAAAGAAGTAAGGAGGCATCACATGTCCGTCGTTGCTGACAACCCCTAAAACCATGACAGTTGCAGGAA
>NC_068985.1:9685700-9686903 GCF_001194135.2 Octopus bimaculoides
GAGATCTGGGGAATTAGGAGGCCAAATGTTAGGGGTTATGTGATCATGGAAATTTTCAGCCATCCATTCCTGTGTTACAAGAGCCATGTGTGATAGTGCAGAGTCTTACTGAAACACATATGGCCTTTCATTGCATACACTGTCTATCCAGGGCTTAACAATTATTTTCAGGACCTCAATGTAGGTGGCAGAGTTAACTCTAAGGCCTTGTGGAAAGAAGTAAGGAGGCATCACATGTCCGTCGTTGCTGACAACCCCTAAAACCATGACAGTTGCAGGAAATTTTGTATGCATAACACTATGAACTTCAGAAGGGTCTGCACATAACCATTTGTTATTTCTTCTGTTACTTTTTGATCTTGGTTGAAGTTTTTCTTGTTTGAGAAAAACCAAATGATATCTTCTTCTGCTGAACTTTTCAGTTTGTTTCAGAGCCTTTTAGATCTGATGTAGTGATTTTCTGTTGCTTTTTCTGACAAATTGGCCTTTCCTCATCATATATGACTTATATCTGATGTGTTCATGGACAACATTTCTGACTGTCCCTTCTGACACATGGAGATCTTTTGCAATTACCTCATGGATTTTCTGGGATTCTAATCAATGGTCTGTTGAACTTGCTGGATTATTCAGGTGGTCTGATGATTTCAGAGTGTTTAGAATGTTTTTTATGCTTTGATACTGGTGATACGTTTCCAATTTCAGTCTCTAAATCCTTACAAAATTTGTAGACAAAAGGTCTGGCAACTTTTAAAAATTGAAATATTTCTAAATGGCTATGCTCAGCCTATTATAACTACAATAACAGCATGCCACTTCAATTCTTGAGTAAGCTGAGGGTCTGCCGTTATTATTTTCTGAAACAAAGATTATACAGAGTTAGCAAAAAATGCAGCAATGACACAAAAATGTTATGTCCTCAAATACCTTACACACCCTTGACTGGCCTTCGTAGGATTTTCGAGCGAGATCGTTGCCAGTGCCCCTGAACTGGCTCTTGTGTGGGTGGCACATAAAATACACCATTTTGAGCGTGGCCGTTGTCAGTACCGCCTGACTGGCCTTCGTGCGGGTGACACGTAAAAGCACCCACTACACTCTCTGAGTGGTTGGTGTTAGGAAGGGCATCAGATTGGAGCCTGGTGTTGCCATCCGGTTTCACCAGTCCTCAGTCAAATCGTCCAACTCATGCTAGCATGGAAA
>NC_068985.1:9687215-9687961 GCF_001194135.2 Octopus bimaculoides
ATATATATATATATATATAGTTGGAATTTACAAAAAAACAAAAGATAAAGACAGGTGTATAAACAACAAACAGGTGTATCAGTTTAACGCTCGAGAAAGTGAGAAAGTCTTTTACGTTTCGAGCCTACGCTCTTCAACAGAAAGGAACATGAGAAAATAAACAGAGAGAGAATAAAAAAAGCTTTTGTGGCTAGTGGTCAATCATAGCGATGGCCGGACAGAGGTGGTCAGACAAGAGAGCTAGGAAGAAGGCTAAAACGATGCAAAGAGCATTGTGACCAGCAAGGTATAACACCATCCAGTTGCCTGGTCAGTCACATGATCACATGATATATATATATATACACACAATGGGCTTCTTTTAGTTTCCATCTGCCAAATCCATTCACAAGGCTTTGGTCAGCCTGAGGCTAGAGTAGAAAACACTTGTTCAAGGTGCCACACAGTAGGACTGAACCCAGGACCATGTGATTCAAAACCAAACTTCTTACTACATAGCCAGCAGACTCATTTCTTTCAGCAATAGGCACAGGAGTGGCTATGTGGTAAGTAGCTTGCTTTGCAACCACATGGTTCTGGGTTCCGTCACACTGCATGGCACCTTGGCCAAGCATCTACTATAGCCTCGGACTGACTAAAGCCTTGTGAGTGGATTCGGTAGATGGAAACTGAAAGAAGCCTGTCGTATATATATATACATATATATATATATGTATGTATATATATATATATATATATATATATAT
>NC_068985.1:9694006-9697620 GCF_001194135.2 Octopus bimaculoides
TCACTATTATTATCATCATCATTATTATTATTATTATTATTTTTTTTTTTTTATCATCATCATCACTATTATTATTATTATTATTATTGTTATTATTATTATTATTGTTATTATTATTATTATTATTATTATTATTATTATTATTATTGTTATTATTGCTGTTGCTGTTCTTGGTGTTTTCATGCTGTTATTGATGATGTGGTTGCAGGATAGTCAGAGCATCGAACAGACTCCTTGCAGTATTTCTACTTATAGTGTCATCTCTCTGGGTTCAAGTAAATAAAGTTCCAGCTATCATCATCATCATCATCATCATCATCAATCAATCAAGTCAAGTTTATTTCAAATATTCCCCTTTTAAAAACCATCTCTGGCTAATTGTTGAGGGGATGTTGTTGGTGTTGCCTTGGCGGAGGTTTGCGCTCTCTGAGTGCACTTGTTTCTATTATTATTATTATTATTATTATTATTCTGCCGAGGTCAACTTTCCCTTTCATCCTTTCAGGGTCGATAAATTAAGTACCAGTTGTGTACTGGGTCAATGTAATCGACTTAACCCGCTGCCCCCAAATCTGAAACCTTGTACTTCCAGAAGAAAGGATTATTATTATTATTATTATTATTATTATTATTATTATTATTATTATTATTATTATCATTATTATTATTATTATTATTTGTTTATTTGTTTTTTGTTTTATTTGGTTGTGCAGCTACAAACACAAGAAATTACAACTGAAGACAGAATGGAATCCTCAACAAGAAAATTAAATCAATAAAATAAAATGAAAATCGAAAAACAAAAAAAAAAATCAATTAATTTCTTTGTTTTGGTTTTAAACAAATCTTTGGGGGAAAAAATTAGTTTTAGAAATTTAAATTCAATAGTGTTGATCTTCTTTCCATCATCCTCATCATTACTATTATCATCATCTCCATCATCATCATCATCATCATCATCATCATCTTCATCTCCATCATCATCATCATCATCATCATCATCATCATCTTCATCATCAATATCACCATCATCATCATCACCATTATTATCTGCTATCATCTCCTCTCACTAAGCTAAGTATCATTGATCTCAGCCTCCACTTTTCTCTCTTCTCTCCTTGTATATACACTCTGTTGTAAGTTTGTCTAATTCTTCATATTAACCATTTGTGTGATTCCAGTATTACCTTATTATCCTTTCATACACCAGTTTTTGGGGTTCCCCCCACCCCTAATTAAATGTCCAAAATATTTTGGTTTTCTTTTATCAATGATGTCTAATAGAATTCTCTTAACTTTCACAATTTTTAGTATTTTATGACTGAGTGGTTGGTGTTAGGAAGGGCATCCCAGCTGTAGAAACATTGCCAGATCAGATTGGAGCCTGGTGCAGCCTCCTGGCTTGCCAGTCCCCAGTCGAACCATCCAACCCATGCCAGCATGGAAAGTGGACGTTAAATGACAATGATGATGATGATGATGACCCTCACCAATTCCAGAGGAACTGCAAAGACCAAAAGCATTTCCACTTACTCCAGACCCAGTTAATCTTTTATCTAGTACTTGTTTCAATCATTGGATTGCAGCCATGCTAGGATACGGCTGTCAAGGGCTTTAGTAGAATGAACTGACCCCAGGAATTTTCTTTTAAAACCTGGTACTTATTCTGTTGGATTCTTTTTTGCCAAACCGCTAATTTCCAGGGATGTAAACAAACCAACACAAGTTGTCTAGTGGTGAATGGGGGGCAGGGCAACAAACACACACATACATACATAAATACAAAGATATATACATGCATAAACACTTACATATGTATGTACGTACATATGCATGTATGTATGTATGTACATTATTGTGTGTGTGTGTGTGTGGAAACAAGCAACGGTTGGCAAGACATCCACCCATAGAAAAGTCTGCCTCAACAGGTTCTTTCCGACTCGTGTAAGTATGATAAAGAGCATGTTAAAACGATAATGGTGGTGGTGGTGGTGGTGAGGGCAGCGGCAGTGACTGCAGTAGTAGTAGTAGTAGTAGTAGTAGTAGTAGTAGTAGCAGCAGCAGCAGTAGCAGCAGCAGCAGGAATTATTATCAGGTCAGTCACACTGGCAGAATGGGTAGATCTATCTTGCAGTATTTGTGTCTATGCTTTCTAAGTTCAAATGCCACCAAAGTCGGCTTTATTTCTCATTCTCCAGAATCGACGAAATGAGTGTTAAAAATAAAGAAGTCTTGTGGCTGATTTAATTGATTACATTCATGCCCCCACCCCCACCCACTCCTAACAAAATTTGCAATCTTGTGTCTGCATTAGAAATAATAAATCAGGACCAGTTATCTTTAATTGAAACAGTTTTTATTTCATACAAAAAAAATAATAATAATAATAATAAGTGAGTGAGGATCTATAATTCAAAACTTAGTCAATATATTTTAAGACGATGCAATTCATGGCTTATTGAATCAATGCCAAGTGAGGTCTTTGAAGTATCAAACATTAGGGGCTTCTCATGCTTATCATTTCCTGTTAAAGCCTAAATCTCTCTTAATCCCAAAACACAGCTTTCTGTCTTTATTAGAAATCAATATTCTAACTAATTTTGAAGAAAATTCCATGGTGTTTGTTTTGGAATCATAACATTTAACCCTTTTGTTACCATATTTCTGTTGAAATTCACTTTGTTTGTTTCAATTAATTTTCAAAATAATGAAGAATTCAATAAAATGACTTTATCGTTATTCAGCTGTTGTTTGGAACATAAATTAACGAGAAATTTTGGCAGGAAGCTTAAATTAGATTGCTTTAAATTGGGAAGTTTATATCAAAGAACCAGAGGTGGTCTCAGGCGGATTGGCATCAAAAGGGTTGAATATTAATTAAATCAAACATGGATGCAGGCATAGCCAAGTGGTTAAGATGTTAGTGTTGTTGTTGTTGTTGTAGTCATTGTAGGTGATGATGTATGAAAATGTATTTCTAAGGCTGCCTGTAGAAGAAATTAACAATACTCCTGAACATTTAACAGAAGCTTTATTTACTGCACATTGTTCTTGTGGCCAGTTTGAATGCAGGGCAAACAAAATAAGTACACATATCTGTCTAATGTAAATAATGTAAATAATGTACAGAATTCCTCATCTCTAAAATACAGAACAAAAAGACCAGGCTGCAGTATCTATGACAACAATTTTGATGCCAAATAACAAATAATAAATGTTTAAGTGAAATCAAGAGTTTTTGAGTGTTTTAGAACGGCCAATACATACATTATTTACATTATTTACATTTGACAGATGTTTGTCCTCATCTTGTTTGTTGCTAACACGACATTTCGGCTGATATACCCTCCAGCCTTCATCAGGTGTCTTGGGGAAATTTCAAACCTGGGTTCTCATTCCTAAGGTATTTTTCGATGTTATTATTATTATTATTATTATTGTTATTATTATTATTATTATTCAGTAGTTTTATTTTTATAACGTGCTTTCACTTCACTACCGAGCGCAGCTCTGTGCGACTTGGGTATGTGCTGTGGTTTGCTGTGATGCTCTTATGGTTACTGTATTGAAAGTGTTTTGCGTAGAATGTGTGCAGTACCCAGTAGTGCAATTTT
>NC_068985.1:9698036-9700536 GCF_001194135.2 Octopus bimaculoides
AGGACTGGGCAGCCAGAGATAATATGATTTATTGTTTCTTGTCGATCTCCACATATTCTACAGTTACTTGTTATATTTCTTTTCATTATGTGTTTTTGGTAATTTCTGGTGGGGAGGCTTTGGTCTTGTGCAGCAATTAAAAATCCTTCAGTCTCTGCTTTGAGTCCTGAGCTTCTCAGCCATCGCTGGGATTTTTCTCTGTCTATTTCTTTCGCATTTAGTTTAGCCCAGTATTTACCATGTTTATTATTATTATTGTTATTATTATTATTATTGTTATTATTATTATTATTGTTCAGGTCACTGCCTGGAATCGAACTCGGAATCTTGGGGGTTAGTAGCCTGCACTCTTAACCACTATGCCATATACCTGTCAAATGTAAATAATGTAAATAATGTACATAATTCCTCATCTCTTAAATATAGAACTGGCCAATATATGTCCTCCATGTTGTAATTGCTTTAGTTTCAAAACACAGTCCCAGATCAAATCCCTTCTCTGACAAATAAACCTCCACATTTTTCTCTTTTTTAATATTAATTAAATCTCTAAGGCAGTGAGTTGGCAAAGTCGTTAGCACACCAGGTGAAATACTTAGCAGTATTTTTATCCATCTTCCTGTTCTGGGTTCAAATTCTGCCATGGCTGACATTTGCCTTTCATCCCTTTTGGAGAGGGCAGTAAAATAAGTACCAATTGAGCACTGGGGTCGATGTAATCGACTTAACTTCTCCCCTTAGAATAAGAATAGCCTGGGCAAAGTTCAGAGAGTGTAATCATCGTTGTCATCGTCGGTTAACGCCTGTTGTCTATGCTGGCATGGGTTGGATGGTTTGCTGGTAACAAAGGGCCTCTCACTCAGAGTGAAAGGTAGACTGTGTGATGCATGTGTGCGAACAGCCATGCTACAAAGCAGTGAAACATTGGCCGTGATTGTTGAGGACATGCATAGATTTGAAAGCAATGAAGCTAGTAAGCTCTGCTGGATGTATAATGTCAGTGTGCATACATCACAGAGTGTAGGTACCCTGAGAGAAAAGTTGGATAGAAGAAGTATCAGATGTGGTGTGCAGGAGAGACGACAGTGCTGGTATGGTCATGTGTTGCGAATGAATGAGGACAGCTGTGTGAAGAAGTGTCACACCCTAACAATGGAGGGAACCTGTAGAATAGGTAGACCCCGTAAGACATAGGATGAGGTGGTGAAGCATGAACTTCGAATGTTGGGGCTCACAAAGGCAATGACAAGTGATCGAGACCTTTGGAGATATGTTGTACTTGAGAAGACCCAGCAAGCCAAGAGAGATTGTAGCTGTGTTCGATGCCAGTGTCACGTAACTGGCCCGTTTAAAAGTACCCTTCAATTGTTGGACAATATGCTGTGCTTGAGAAGAGCTGTTGAGTCAAATGAAATCGTAGCCATGGATGATGCCAGTGCCACATGACTGGTACCTGTGCCGGTGGTACGTAAAAAGCACCATTCATGTGTGGCCGATGCCAGTGCTGGTGGCACATATAAATCACCATTCAAGCATGGTCAATGCCAGTGCCGCCTGACTGGCCCCCATGCCGGTGACACATAAATAGCACTCATTACACTCTTGGAGTGGTTGGCATTAGGAAGGGCATCCGGCTGTAGAAATCTTATCAGATCAGATTGGAGCCCGGTGCAGCCTCCTGGCTTGCCAGTCCTCAGTCAAACTGTACAACCCATGCCAGCATGGAAAGCAGACGTTAGACGATGATGATGATGATGATGATGATTGAAGATTATGTTAATGTAGCGAAGATTTAGATTTAAACAAGAGTTCCATTAACCACACATGTTCCCTGTATGAAACTGACACGCCCTCACTGATGAAATAATTTGAATTTAGATGGAAGGCAGTCTAGTCTCTAATAATTGCATCAGTAAAATATAAGAGAGGAGTAGCAGCTGTTTAATTAGAATAGGAGATGAATAGTGTATGAGAATATGAGAATATTAGATTAAAAGTGTGAGAATGCTAGATTAATAGTAGGAGCACTCCGTCGGTTACAACGACGGGTGTCCAAGCTGATACAATCAACGGAATGGCTTGTTCGTGAAATTAATGTGTAAGTGGCTGAGTACCCCACAGACATATGTACCCTTAACGTAGTTCTCAGGAAGATTCAGCATGACACAGAGTGTGACAAGGCCGGCCCTTTGAAATACAGGTACAACTCATTTTTGTCAGCTGAGTGGACTGGAGCAACGTGAAATAACGTGTCTTGCTCAAGGACAGAACGCGTTGCAGGGAATTGAACTCACAACCTTATGATCGTGAGCCGAATGCCCTAACCACTAAGCCACACACCTTCACTGCTAGATTAATAGTGTATAAGCTATATGGTCCTACCCTTTTGTAGTATTCTTAAGCAAAACACTTCATTTATTAAGAATAACTTTACACATGACGGAGTGAAAAGAATATTGCCTTTCAATTTCCTGTTGCAATTAGAAACCTGAAATGCAAC
>NC_068985.1:9702384-9703624 GCF_001194135.2 Octopus bimaculoides
TATATATATATGTATATGTATATATGTGTATGTGTATGTATATATGTGTGTATATGCTTGTGTGTCTGTGTTTGTCTCCCCAACATCGCTTGACAACCGATGCTGGTGTGTTTATGTCCCCGTCACTTAGTGGTTCGGCAAGAGAGACCGATAGAATAAGTACTAGGCTTACAAAGAATAAGTCCTGAGGTCGATTTGCTCGAATAAAGGCGTTGCTCCAGCATGGCCACAGTCAAATGACTGAAACAAGTAAAAGAGTAAAGAGTAAAAGAGTATAAAGAAAACACTGGATTGTTCTTGAAATATGTTTGGCAAAAGAGTAAGGGTGAATCTGCCAATATCACATAGCCTATCTTTGACAGAGCTACCCCATACAACAATAGTTCAAAACAGTGCAATTTATGTTTGACTGAGAAATTTCATATTATATTCCCCCCACACAAATCATGAGCAAACGGAACTAATATTGACTTGCAATGATGGAATGAAATGTCTTAGATCAGATAAGCTAATAATTGCCGCTAATTCTATTATTAGTATTATTAATTATCATATTAAATTAATTACTCTCATATTTAGCATATTGCCTGTTATTACAAGCTCTCTTTCCCCATCCCATTCTCTGAAGTATACTGGCAACCATGTTTTGCAAGCAAGTTGGGCTAGATGTAGTAATTGCTTTTACTATTATTCTTAATTATTGTATTTATTAATTGCATATTTATTTTTGTCAATTATCGCAATTAATTAGTTTCACATTTAATAATGTTATTTGTCCATCTGTTATGGCCAGCTTTCACTCTCCACTCCCGTCTTCTCCTTGAGGTGTACTGGCAAACATGTTTTGCAAACAAGTTAAGCTGATTATAGCTAATAGTTATTGCTAGTGGTCTGTTGCAATTATTATTATTATTGCTATTATTATTATTATTACAATTAAACCTTGGGAGAGGCATTATGCCGGTAATAAACACACGCACTGGTTCAGTCCTTTATTAATTTATATAGTTTTTTTGTTAAATTATTTCATTTCACTCTTGCAATCTCTTCAGTAACTTGTCTCTCCACTTCCATTTATTTTGAATGTATGATCTGGCGTTGTTTTGGCATTGTTTTGGCGTTGTTTCGAAATTGTTCGGTATGAGCATGTGAGTGTGTGCAAGCTCGTATGTGTGCATGCTCATATGTGTGCACGCACTTATGTGTTCGTGCTTATATGTAAGTATGTGCGTCCATATGT
>NC_068985.1:9704465-9708314 GCF_001194135.2 Octopus bimaculoides
GTTGTTATTCCATAGTGTTGGCATAGCTTCCAGTGTATATAGGTCCCAGCTCTGTCATGTCTGTGAATGTATTCCTTCTTAGCCAGGACTGGGCAGCCAGAGATAATATGATTTATTGTTTCTTGTCCATCTCCACATATTCTGCAGTTACTTGTTATGTTTCTTTTTATTATTATTATTATTATTATTATTATTATTATTATTATTATTACTGAGGCAATGACTAGTGACCGAGACCTTTGGAGATATGGTATGCTTGAGAAGACCTGACAAGCCAAGTGAGACCATAACCCGTGGCCTATGCTAGTGGGTGTAACCAGCCCGCTTATGAGTACCCCTCATTCATTGGACAATAAACTTTGCTTGCGAAGACCCATTGAAGCAAGTGGAATCAAAATCAAAATCACTGACGTGGCTGATAACAGTACCGCCTGATTGGCACTTGTGCCAGTGGAACGTTAAAAGTACCATCCATGCATGATCGCTGCCAGGGACGCTGATTGGCTTCCGTGAAGTGGCACGTAAAAAGCACCATTCGACTGCGATCATTGCTAGCATTGCCTTACTGGCACATGTACCAGTGGCACATGAGAAACAACATTTGATAGTGGTCATTGCTAGTGCCGCTGGACTGGCTCCCATGCAGGTAGCATGTAAAAAACACTTTTTGGGCGTGGTCATTGCCAGAAACACCTGACTGGCCCACGTGCCGGTGGCATGTAAAAGCACCCACTACACTCTCGAAATGGTTGGTGTTAGGAAGGGCATCCAGCTGTAGAAACTCTGCCAGATCAGATTGGAGTCTGGTGCAGCCTTCTGGCTCGCCAGTCCTCAGTCAAACCATCCAAACCATGGCAGCATGGAAAGCAGACTTTAAACAATGATGATGATGATGATAATGATTATTATTATTAGAAGGTGTCGAGCTGGCAGAATCGTTAGCATGCCAGGCAAAATGCTTAGTAGCATTTTGCCCATCTTTACGGTCTGGGTTCAAATTCTGCTGAGGTTGACTTTGCCTTTCATCCATTCGAGGTCAATAAATTAAGTACCTGTTACGCACTGGGATTGATATAATCAATTTACCCCCTCCCCACAAATTTCAGGCCTCCTTCTTCTCCTCCTCCTCCTCCTCCTCCTCATCATCATCATCATCATCACCCCCCACCACCACCACCACCACCACCATCATCATCATCATCATCATCATCATCATCTTATGCTGGCATGGGTTGGATGGTTTGATATGAGCTGGCAGGGACAGGAGCTACACCAGACAGCCAACCACCTTACAGATAATAGAAAGGGTGTTTTTTTTTATGTAGCAGCATCACCATTTCTTTTGACATGGGACCAGCATCAATGCCCTTTGCATGGCACCATCACCAGTGCTTTTTTTACAGGGCACTGCCCAGGGATGCTGACCTTACAAACCATAATGAAAGTCCCATCTAGAAGAGCAGTATCTCTAAATAAAACTCGTTGTGTAGATGCCGCATTTCAGTCCTGATAGGTAATCTCCCCAGCGCTGCACTCATGATAATAAGCACCCCAGTTTATAACCGTTAAATGGTTGGTGGCAGGAAAACCATTCAGCCAATTGGACCCTACCTAAATCCTGAACAATTACAAATACAATAGAAACCGATAAATGGCCAAACACTTAACCAAGTTAATGCTACACTCAGCAATGGGGTTGTTAAGTGGAACACTTGAGTAAGAGTGATAATCCTACGACTCTTATCAAACAACACAAACGCTTTTTATTTCAGGTATAGAAAACAAATATTATACAACTATCACCAATTACAATTGTCTGACCACCTGACAAGTGCTGGCAGGCCAAAACTTTGAAGTTACTGTCACCCCTCTATGTGCAATACTGTAATAGATATGTAATTTGATAAAAAGTGTTGATGCATTCTTCACTTTAATGCTAAATTGGTTTTATATATATCTTGACATAAAAACGAACATTAGCATATATACACACACACACACACACACACACACACATTCTTTTATTTGTTTCAGTCATTTGATTGTGGCCATGCTGGAGCACTGCCTTTAGTCAAAGAAAATGACCCCAGCACATATTCTTTGTAAGAATAGCCTGGGCAAAGTTCAGAGGGCTCCTACCTCTGCCAGTAACAAAGGACCTCTTGCTCAGAGTGAAAGGTAGACTCAATGACACATGTGTGCGAACAGCCATGCTACATGGCAGTGAAACATGGGCTGTGACCGCTGAAGACATGTGCAAGAAAAGTTGGACATAAGAAGCATCAGGTGTGATGTGCAAGAGAGATGACTGCACTGGTATGGTCAGGTGTTGCATATGGATGAGAACAGCTGTGTGAAAAAGTGTCACACCCTAACAGTGGAGGGAACCTGTGGGAGAGGTAGGCCTAGGGAGACCTGTGATGAGGTGGTGAAGCATGACCTTCGGACGTTGGGCCTCACGGAGGTAATGACAAGTGACCGAGACCTTTTGGAGATATGCTGTGCTTAAGAAGACCTGGCAAGCCAAGTGAGACCATAACCGTGGCCTATGCCAGTGTCGCATAACCAGGCCATTTAAGAATACCCTTCAATCATTGGGCACTAAACTGTGCTTGAGAAGACCTGTTGAGTCAAGTGAAATCATTGTCGTAGCTAATGCCAGTACTGTCTGACTGGCTCCTGTGCTGGTGGCATATAGAAAGCACCATTTGAGCATGGCCATTGATTGTGCCGCCTGACTGGGTCCTGTGTTGGTGGCAAGTAAAAAGCACCATTCAAGCATGGTCGATGCTACTACCGCTTGAGTGGCCCCTGTGCTGGTGGCACATAAAAAACACCCACTACACTCTTGGAGTTGTTGGCATTAGGAAGGACATCTAGCTGCAGAAACCTTGCCTGGTGCAGCCTCCTGGTTTGCCAGTCCTAGGTCAAACCGTCCAACCCATGCCAGCATGGAAAGCAGACGTTAAACAATGATGATGTGATGATGACATATATGTTTGAGTGTGTGAGTGTGTGTGAATAGATATATATATATGTACATACATACATACATATATGTATGTATGTGCGTATGTATTATAGATGTATAACATAAAATTGCTATATATAAAAGGACATGACACTGCCAAAATGTTATCTTTAAGATAAAGTGTTAGTTGTATTTGAAGTGGTATGAACGCATATATGTGTTGCATTCTGTGTCATTATTCACTTTTATTTCAAGATTTCTTGGCAACAGAAAAAGAGTTGGCTTCTAACTTAGATCCAAGGCTCCTTCATTGGAATTTAACAAAATCAACAGGGTATTTTTGCATTGTGTGTGTCTGTGTGCGTGCGTGTGTGCAGTATTTGGAATCAGTGCATATGCATCTTTGTATGTTTTGTTTTATGTATGTATTCTCAAGCATATAGTTGCATATCTAGATATACACACATATACTTAAATGATAGACTTTTGAAAAGTTTTACAGTTCCCAGCAAGTATTATTCATTAGGAGCAGCCAAAGGCTTACCTGGAATGAGTCTTTAATAAATCTTTCTGTGGCTGTGTGGTAAGTAGTTTGCTTACGATCCACATGGTTCCGGGTTCAGTCTCACTGTGCGGAACCTTGGTCAAGTGTCTTCTACTATAGCCTTGAGCCGACCAAAACCTTGTGAATGGATTTGGTAGATGGAAACTAAAAGAAGTCTGTCGTGTGTGTGTGTGTGTGTGTGCAAATGTGTGTTCCCCACCACTGCTTGGCAACCAGTTTTGCTGTGTTTACATCCCCATAACTGAAAGAAGCGCGTCGTATATATGTATATATATATGTATATATATATATATATATATATATATATCATCAT
>NC_068985.1:9708658-9712668 GCF_001194135.2 Octopus bimaculoides
CCGCACAAGAACCAGTCCAGGGGCACTGGCAACGATCTTACTTGGCTTGCCGGGTCTTCTCACGCACAGCACATTTCCAAAGGTCTCGGTCAGTAGTCATCGCCTCGGTGAGGCCCAATGTACGGAGGTCTTGCCTCACCACCTCAGCCCAGGTCTTCCTGGGCCTACCTCTTCCACGGGTTCCCATGTATGTATGTATGTATATATATATATATATGTGTGTGTGTATGTATGTGTGTGTGTGTGTGTGTGTTTATGTGTGTGTTTGTCCCCCTCCCAACATCGCTTGACAACCGATGCTGGTGTGTTTATGTCCCCGTAACTTAGTGGTTCGCCAAAAGAGACCGGTAGAATAAGTACTAGGCATCCAAAGAATAAGTCCTGGGGTCGATTTGCTCGACTAAAAGGTGGTGTTCTAGCATGGCCACAGCCAAATGACTGAAACAAGTAAAAGAGTATAGGCACAAGGCCTGCATTTTGTGGGGATGGGGACAGTCAATCACATCAAACCCACTACTCAACTGATACTTGATTTATCAACTCCAAAAGGATGAAAGGCAAAGTCAACCTCGGAGGAATTTGAACTCAGAATGTAGAAGCAGACGAAATACAGCTTAGCATTTCACCCATTGTGCTAACGATTCTGCCAGCATGCCACCTTAACAACCCTTTAATAATGAATCATTGATGTCTAGTCTCGCATCAGTCCTGATCAACTGTCAGATTGACAAGCATCCCAGCCATTACTGGCCTGCCATTTTCCCCTAATTTGCAAGTAACCCAGGCACACATTATCAAACATATTCCTTTTTTTTTAAGATTGTAAAGAATATGATTTGAGGGACATTTGGCTGATATTTCTAGTATGTGGATTGACCAGGTCTGACGTACTTCCTGGACTCGTTGTTAAATGTGTTTGTGTAGTATTAGAGATGTTAAATGGCTATTCTCCTACTTGTTTCAGTCATCCGACTGCAGCCATGCTGGAGCAACACCTTAAAGGGTCTTAGTCGAAGAAATCGACCCCGGCACTTATTCTTTGTAAGCCTGGTACTTATCTTGTCAGTGTCTTTTGCTGAACTGCTAAGTTATGGGGATGTAAACATATCATCATCATTTGTCAAGCGATGGTGCAGGGACAAACATAGACTCAAAGACACACACACACACACATATGTGGATATATATATATATATATATATATATATATATATATATATATATATATATATATATATATATATATATATATATATGTATATATATATGTGTGCATATATATATATATATATATACCAGGGCTGTGGAGTCTAAGACGGAGTTGTGGAGTCAGAAATAATTAAGAGGTAGCCGGAGTCAGAGTCAGACTCAGTAAAACTATACTGACTCCGACTCACAATATCTTTATTCTTTAATATAAACCAGTTATAACATAAAGGCCTACTCAAAGTACAAGCATATGCATATGCTTTATGAGATATGTAGACCACTATCACTTAATCACATAAAGAAGAGTCAAAGTCAGGGTCGGAGCCAGAGTCAGAGTAGGAGTCAAAGTTTCTTGTTTCGACTCCACAGCCCTGCTTATGACAACATATTTACAGCAGTTGAATAAACAACTATTCAAGAGACATCGAATGGAATAATAACAAGTTTTCACTTCCTGATATGCTAAACAGTAATACAAAAACTGTCCATAATTTATTAGTCTGAAAATTTGACACAAGGCCAGCAATTTAAAGGACGTGGGTAAGTTGATTTCATCGACCTTCAGTATTCAACTGGTACTTATTTTATCGACCCCAAATGGATGAAAGACAAAGTCAAGCCTGGCAGAATTTGAACTCAGAACATAAAATCAGATGAAATGCCACTCGGCACATTTTGTGACGTGCTAACAATTCTGCCAGCTC
Organism: Octopus bimaculoides; assembly: GCF_001194135.2. Taxonomy (NCBI): domain Eukaryota; kingdom Metazoa; phylum Mollusca; class Cephalopoda; order Octopoda; family Octopodidae; genus Octopus; species Octopus bimaculoides. The sequence continues at coordinate 9,710,572 of NC_068985.1, forward strand.
AATGCCTTAAAGACCATTCAGAATTATCGGTTTCAAATTTTAGCCTAAGGCCAGCAATTTAGGGGAAGGAGTTGAGTCGATTACATCAATCCCAGTGCTCAACTGGTACTTATTTTATCGACCCTGAAAGGATGAAAGGCAGAGTCAACCTTGGTAGAATTTGAGCTCAGAATGTAAAGACATACAAAATGTCATTTACCATTTTGGCTGGCACAGTAGTGATTCTGCAAGCTCACTTGCTTAACCGTTTCGATACCAACCCAGCTGAAACCACCTCTGGCTCTGTAGTACAAATGTCTTGTTTTCATAAGTTTTGAATTAAAATCTTCCACCAAACTTTAGTCACAATTGATGTGCCTAACACTAGCTTAAAGATAACTAAGTTATTTTATTAATTTCTTTTTATATTTAAAATTAAATGAAAGAAACACAGAGCATCTCAACAGAAATATGGTAACAAAAGGGTTAAAATATATAATACAGAAACCATTCTTAACCCTTTCGTTACCAACCCAGCTGAAACCACCTCTGGCTCTGTAGTACAAATGTCTTGTTTTCATAATCTTTTATATTTAGAATTAATTGGATAAAGCACAGAGCATCTCTACAGAAATACTGTAACAAAAGGGTTAAAGACAGTTCATAATTACTGAGAACAAAATTAAATAGAATTAGAACACCTTATCACAAAGCTGGCTTAGCTTTAAGAAAGAATCTTAGTTCGTTATATCTGGGAATTCAAAGTCCTAGCTTCTTATAGTACCCAAACGAGTTTCTAAAACAGCTATGAGCAAACCTGTGTCACAGGCGTTTCTGAATGGAGTGCCGAAAGAAAATTTACTTCCAGTTTTTATAATAGTGCGATCTGTCTGTTGACGAACCATGTTTCATGCGGCCCATTTCACGAAAAATGTTGCGCATGCCTATTCTAGAATGTTCAACCAAGCAATTTGGCAGGAATATTCCAGCTTGCTTAGTTATATAGCAACGAGGCGTTAAAACCGCTTATGGCGACAAAATTAACATTTAGCGTTTTCTTTTATGGCAGTATGGCAGGCCGTGGGCCTGTGCTAGAAAACCTGATTGCGATGGTTCTAAACTCCGTAGAAGCCGGCTATGAAATAAATCAAGGAAATCAACTTTCGAAGTCCTCGGAAGGGACATAACTCTCTTAAGGGACATAACTCATTCGAAATTAACAACTTGATAAATGAAAATCTTTACGGATTTTCATCTTCCAAACTACATGGTACCAGGTTCAATCCCACTGCGTGGCACCTACGGCAACTGTCTTCTACTATAGCCTCGGACCGTCCAAAGCCTTGTGAGTAGATTTGGTAGAAAGAAACTGAAACAATCCCGTCGTATGTTAATACATACATATATATATGTGTGTGTCTGTGTTTGTCACCCACCATCGCTTGACAACCGATGTTGGTGTGTTTGTGTCCCCGTAACTTAGCGGTTCGGTAAAAAAAGACCGATAGAATAAGTATTACGCTTACAAAGAAAAGTCCTGGGGTTGATTCAAGGCGGTGCTCTAGCATGGCCACAGTCAAATGACTGAAACGAATTAAAGAATGAAAGATATATATATATATATATATATATATATATATATAAAGTGAAGTGTATTTATCGTGCAGTTACTGTTAATACTTCATTTAGAGAATTAACATTGCTTATATATATATATATATATATATATATATATATATATAAAGTGAAGTGTATTTATCGTGCAGTTACTGTTAATACTTCATTTAGAGAATTAACATTGCTTATATATATATATATATATATATATATATAAACTTTCAATGGCAGTACTCTACCCGAGCGTTGTTGCACTGAGAGAAAACCAACAAAAGAATAGGCGTGACTTTATAAGACCATGTGGTCTTGGGTTCAATCTCACTGTATGGCACCTTAGACGAGTATTTCCTACACTAGCCCCGGAGTCGCCAAAGCCTTGTGAGTGGATATGATAGACGGAAACTGAAAGAAGCCTGTCTTTGCGACTGTAGAAATGCTTATGAAAAATAAAGGTGAAGGGAAATAACTCATGGAACTGTCTAGTTGTTGTTTCCCCCCCCC
>NC_068985.1:9712678-9716624 GCF_001194135.2 Octopus bimaculoides
AATTTAATTTTAAGATTTTAGACTACCCTTAAAGAGAGTTTCAGATCGCATTATTCATTTGTTCATCATTCTACTTGACTTGCACTAACTTGGGACTAAACAATTATAGCAACAAAAATTAAGTGAAGTAACAGAGTCAATAATATCGACCCTAATATTTGACTAGTATGATGGCAGCACGCAAAAACCCTGTTAACCATTCTGAATCACACACAGGCTGTTGAATTCACCTAAGCATTTATTTTGTGATGTCAAAGTTTTCGTCGCTCAAAACTGCGACACGGTCACTTTTAACACCGTATTACAGACAATAAATGTTTACATAAAGTTAACAGTCTTTGTGTGTTTATGACTGGCTAATATATGTTTTCCAGGCTGTAATCGTTTTAGTTTCAACACACGATCTCGGATCAAATCACTTGCCTGACAAACGCACCTTCATAACTTGACAATTACTTATATTGTTGTCTTCAGAAATGATGAAAGCCAAAAAAGATGTCTGGGAGACATGAACATAGAATGTCAAGATATGGTGTTATATACCACAAAGATGTAGTCCGTTGCTCTGTCGGGCCTCTGCACACCACTCACTGGTAGAAATAACGGTACCTTTTGGTTACCTCACCCTCATTAAAAAATTAGGATATCTCCCCACGTTTTATGAGAAATATCCATACTTTTGATTATCTCTCTCAACTAAGAAGTTGTTTAACCCTCAATAAAATAACAAAAAAAAAGTGGAAAAATAAACAAATATGAAAACTGAAATAATTAAACATTTTATTGGATCTTTACTCTTTTATTCTTTTACTTGTTTCAGTCATTTGACTGCGGCCATGTTGGAGCACCGCCTTTAGTCGAGCAAAGCGACCCGAGGACTTATTCTTTGTAAGCCTAGTACTTATTCTATTGGTCTCTTTTGCCGAACCACTAAGTTGCGGGGGCGTAAACACACCAGCATCGGTTGTCAAGCGATGTTGGGGGGACAAACACAGATATACAAACACACACACACATATATATATATACATATATACGATGGGCTTCTTTCAGTTTCCATCTTCCAAATCTACTCACAAGGCTATAGTAGAAGACACTTGCCCAAAGTGCCACGGATCTGATGACATTTCTATAACAAATCAAACCATGTCTATCGAGGAGACCAAATGTCAACAATCTGTTGAAGTATTGAAGCAAAAGGATATAACTCTTAATCCAATCTCTTGTCACCACATAAACTGAAATTTTTCGTGGGGAGATAACCTAATCTTTTAATGGCAATTTAATTGGGGTGAGATAACGAAAATGTACCGAGATGACAATGCTATGACGTCGCCCAGTTGTTCTCAAACAGACAAATACTAACACCCTCACCGCCACTTCCAAAACTATTCGTGAATTTTTTAGCGCCTTCTTTATTAATCCTTTCTAATTTTGTCTCAAGACAAATAGTTTTCGAGGTAGGAGGCATGTGGATTATATTATTCTTTTTCTTTTTTATTCTTTTATTTGTTTCAGTCATTTGAATGCGGCCATGCTAGAGCACCGCCTTTAGTTGAATAAACCGACCCCAGAACTTACACTTTGTAAGCCTAGTACTTATTCTATCGGTCTCTTTTGCCGAACCGCTAAGTAACGGGGACGTCGACACACCAGCATCGATTGTCAAGCAATGGTGGTGGGGACAAACACACACATACGACAACACACACACACAAACATATATACATATATATATATATATATATATATATATATACAATGGGCTTCTTTCAGTTTCCTTCTACCAAATCCACTCACAAAGCTTTGGTCGACCTGAGGTTATAGTAGAAGACACTTGCCCAAGGTGCCATGCAGTGAGACTGACCCCGGAACCATGTGGTTGGTAAGCAAGCTACTTTATTTCATTTTATTGGCTATGTAAGCCGTATACAGATGGAGTAGCTGCAGGCTGGACAAAGGCATTAATGAGATGAGATGAATGATGAACAGGATGATATTAATGGGAGAAGGCAGAAGATGCCTGCCAATCTTTGCTTCTCTAAAACATTGTTCTTTTGTGAACTTACAGTTTGAGGCAATAAACCTCTTACCAATATTTCTTTTGCACTCAAGGTCCTTACCACACAGCCACTCCTGTATTGACACAAGTATTTGAGCAGTACTTTATTTTATCGACCCTGAAAAGATGAAAGAGAAGACAAAAATAGATTTTGCATTCATTCGTTTCTTCTTCCTTCGCCATGGCCTTGGACAAGATTATAACACGTGACAGTCTGTCTGCCCACTTTTTTAATCCATACATCACCTTATCCCATGAGAAATACTAGTTCAGCCCAAGCTTAATTCTGACTTGACCAACATGTGATCAAAGATATTTAAGCCATGACTACACCGTCTTTGCTTTAGTTATCATGTGTCTTTGATTGCATTATTCTAGATACACAATGTCTTCTGTCACTTTTTAAGTTGGCATTATAAATATACCAGCTGACCCCGTGCCGTCAAAAATGAAGGCTAACTGTAGAATTTTATATCTAAAATATGGATGGTAAATCAAATTAATACACTTGTCAATGTTATCCAGTGGTTGTCTTTTTGAGATGGGACATCAAATATCGTTTGTTACTGAAAGATTCCTGGCTCACATATACATCCACATACTTCTCTTGTACACACACACACACATATACTTAAACACACACACACATACTCACACACACACACACATATACTCACACACACACACACTCACACAGAGTTGAAACACTTTGATTTTTCTTTCCAGTGTTGAATGTTCACCATCCCATTTTCATTACATACACACACACACACACATTCCTCCCTTTCACATACACACACGTACTCACACAGAGTTGAAATGCTCCCACTACCAGTTTGCCACCCCCCCTTCCTTCCTTCTTTATTCATCTATTACCCCTTCCTTTCTCATTCATATGATGTGACGGAGAAAAACACAATTGTATTACTATAGTGGAAGACACTCCACCTGATTACAGCGTCGGTCCAAGACGTTCATCCCCCTCACCCTCCAACACATTGCTTCTCATGGGAACAGACCGTGGCTGACAAGACTGATACAAAATTGGCAGATCCTGTGGCACTGAAGGTGACCCCAGACAACAGCCAGTGGGTTGTTGACGGCATCTCCCCCTCTCTCCATGCAGTCTCCTGCACTTGGTTTCAACCATTCCAGTCCAGCATTGCAGACGAACTTCCATGCTTTCCGGCTAACAGAGAGACACCACATAAAATGGGAGACCGCTTGAGATTGTCATGGAAATGAAGTTTTGGATGTCCATGAGGCCTGTTTCCAGTCTCAGTCTTGCTAAAAAGGACCATTTTTGGAAGCCGGTTACCTGGCGTCCAAATTACATGGCCAACTCAGCGGAGAAATTATATACGCTTCAAGTCTTCTACTTGCTTCAGTCATTTTGATTGCAGCCATTCTGGAGCACTGCCTCTAGTTGAACAAATCGACCCTGGTACTTATTCTTTGTAAGCCTGGTACTTATTCCATTAGTCTCTTTTGCTGAATTGCTAAGTTATGGGGACATAAACATACTAACATTGGTTGTCAAGCGATGGTGGGGGGACAGACACAGACACACAAATACACACACACACACAGATATATATATATATATAGACATAGGGCAGGGAATTGCCAATTAGTTAATAAGATTAATAATTAACAATTTTGCCAAGTAGTTCAGTATGAAAAAACCTTTATCGGTAAAAACATTTATAATCATAAATATATAGGGGTCAGCATGAGTTGCTTCACTAACATACTGAAAATTTAGAAATAGCAGTCAAAAAACTACTGATTCTAAACTACAATTTTTTCTCTAACGGATGGCGAAATTTACGGCACACATAGAACAAAAACAGAAGTGAAAACAAAAACAAACCCGCCTTTAAT
>NC_068985.1:9718205-9725093 GCF_001194135.2 Octopus bimaculoides
GGCGAGACAGGCTTCTCTATCCAGTTGGCAAGCTACTTTAGGCTGATGACGAGCAAAGACTCAGAAACATGTCCCTGAATGCTGGCTAGGCTGGGTGGGGGAGCTTGTCTCCCCTCGCAAATTTAAGGACACAGTAATTGTGTCAAGGCCGACAGGAAGCGGTCCAGCTTCCTAGGGCTAAACGGCAGTAGTGTGTTCCCTTATTGGGATTGTCACATTAAGTTGACAATATACTACAACTTTATATATATATATATATATATATATATATATCTGTGGGGGTATGTATTTGTGTTTGTCCCCCACCACAGCTTGACAACTGATGTTGGTGTGTTTACGTTCCCATAACTTAGTGGTTTGACAAAAGAGACTGATATAGTTAGTGCTAGGCTTGCAAAGAATGAGTCTTGGGGTCAAATTGTTTGACTAAAAGGCAGTGCTCCAGCATGGCCACTGTCAAATGACTGAAACAAGTAAAGAAATAAAAATATAAGGTTAGAGTCAAGTTTAAAGTTAGGGATAACAAGATGTCGAAGGGCCATATCTGGGCCTCGTTTCATTCCCATCTCAAGTGGCAACACGGGAAAGGCTTCTCTCAGGTGGGGCTGACAAACAAAATTAAGTTTGAATCAATTTGTTGAAATGCTTCTTAATCACATGGTTCCCGGGTCAGTCCCACTGCATGGCATATTAGACAAGTATCTTCTACCATAGCCCTGGGCCGTGAAATTTTTTTCCCACGCGAGTTCCGGACCCATTATGAACTCATTTGCATACAGCCAATCAGAGCTCAACTATCAAACTAATTTATGAGCGCATAAGTGATGGGTGATAAGATAAGGTCATTTGAGTAAGGAATGACCAAGCTTCTTTTCTCTTTTAATAATTGTTCGTTTCAACCATGGCTGCCTCTGCGTAATTATTTGTGTTGTTTACTTTGTAAAACAGTAAGGGGAGAGGGTTGCTAGCACACCACCCTCTACCCACATCTTTAGCATATGGGGCCCTAACATAATCCGATGATAGGTATAGATGCCAATCTATCTAATTACTTGTCTCCTTCTAAAATCAGGCATAACTTGGCGATCGGTCGACTTACAACACCGTTCTTCCTCTTGAGTTTACTTGGTAGAGTTTGTTTACTACCATGACAACAAGGTCAAGGTGAGCTCTGATTGGCTGTATGCAAATGTGCTCATTACTGGGGTCCGGAACTCTCATAGGAAAAAAAATTTCGCCCCCGGGCCTTCCAAAGTTTCACGAGTGGATTTGTTAGACGGAAACTGAAAGAAACCAGTCGTACGTGTGAAGGCGCGTGGCTTAGTGGTTAGAGTATTCGGCTCACTATCAGAAGGTCGAGAGTTCGAATCCTAACTGCGCGTTGTGTCCTTGAGCAAGACACTTTATTTCCCGTTGCTCCGGTCCACGCAATTCGCAAAACTTAGTTGTACCTGTGGAATGCTCAGCCACTTGCACGATAATTTAAAAAGCAGGCTGTTCCGTTGACCGAATCAACTGGAACACGCATCGTCGGAACCGACGGAGTATTACTATAAATGCGTTTATGCATATGTGTGTGTATGTATGTATGTATGTGCGCGTGTGTGTGTGCATCTATCCATGTCTGTCCTCCCGCTTACGCCACCACTACTTCCGGTGTTGGTTTGTTTAGTCTCCGTTACTAGCAATTCGGCAGAAGCAATCGATAAAATAAGTACCCAGCTTTAAAAAAAAAATAAAGTGCTGAGATCGATTCATTCGACTAAAAAAAAAATTTTTTTTAACCCTTCAAGGCTACGCCCCAGCATGGCTGTATTCCAATGACTGAAACAAGTAAAACATAGAATATTCCAACAGTTAACTCCGTGGACAACCAATTCAGGACGAATCTCTCGTCCGTCGGCGAAAATGCAACAGGAATGCGAGGCCTTGTGCTTCTGCGAGAAGACATTTTTAAATACCGAGTCATAACCGGAAGTTTATTTCATGCCGTGAACTTCCGGATCAAGATCTCCCGCGAAAAGATTACGAGGCTTTCATACTTTCCCCCTTTATATATATATGTAGATGTATTTAAAAAAATCAACAGCAAAAAAACGGGATCATATCTATTTGCAAGAATAAAAAGGAAAATATTTTTTTAAAATGCACTTCTTATATAAGCGCAAAGATAGAACTAACGAAAGTGTTATTTTGATGTGGAGTTAAAATATTCAGACAACGAATTGTTTCAAGTAAGTGTTTCTTTAAAATTACTTTTACCAATTATAAATATTTAGGTATCAGATCTCCTACGTTACATTTAATTTTCTTGCTTTTTAAATGAATAATAAGCAGCGTTTTACTTATATTACAGCAATCATATTCGCCTTGTTTATCAGGTGTTTTTTTGCAGGTAGCTGCATGTCGATTTGCGATGTTAATATAGAAAAGCAAATGTTTTAATTAAGACAAAACATCGAATATCGTCGCTTTATTGATAGATCGATTATTATGTTTATGCCATTTTCTCAAAGATCAAACTTTAAAATACCTCCTCCTCCTTTACTTTTTCTCCAATCAGATTTTATTCATTTATTTATTTCTTGTACTGAAGCACATGACTTAGGGTTTATTAGGAGGGAGAAATGAAATTTAATGACGTCCAAGCAATAGTGATGTAAGTTCATGTTTAACCTCAGGTCAACCTCTGAATGAGTCGGTATATAATCAAAGACGTTCCAGTCGTGGTTGTCACATCTTTTATTTATTTATTTTAATTTTAAATATTACACAGCTGTAATTTGTCCATCCATTATTTTATTTTCTTAAAGACTAAGGTGATGAGGGGAAGATTTAGCTGCTATTTCGTGCAGACTGGCTTAGCTTGTCTTGACTATTTTTATGTTTTCTGGCATTTTGTTGTTGCTTTCATTACGTTCATTTCCATGTCGATTTTCGTTGATAACTTCTTTGTAACGTTGATTTATTTTCATTCAATTCAAGGTGTTGGGTTTTAGTAGTAGAAGAAATACTTGAAGTTGCCTCGTTCAATCTGTCCCCAAGGGCATTAGTTGTTTAAATGAAACGGCTTTAAACACACAAACCAAAATTTGGTCGAAGACACACCTCTGCCCTACCCTTCACTAATTGGTGCAAGGAAAGTTACAACCTAATCACTGACGGGAATGCAACTGTCATACAAGTTAGGGGCCACTGACCAATTAAACAACATTAATTATTTAAAACCAGACAGAAACATAGACATAGGTGGCTGTTCTTATCGCTTGAATCGACATCTGTCAATTTATTTGGAGAAGACAAAACAAAAATGTGAGTAACCTACCAAGACACTCAACGCTTGCTAAATTTATTACGGGTTCTTGATTAAACTATTTACTCAGCAAATTATTATGGTAATCATGGTATATCTTATGGTGCATACATTCTTATTTTTTATGAACATTTTCCGTCGGATGGATATAATATATATATATCCATTCAGGACGCACGCACTCATTAATTATATATATATATATCCATTCAGGGCGCACGCACTCTCATTAATATATATATGTGTGTGTGTGTGTGTATAATATTTCTTTTTTAGGTTTTTATAGGTAAAACTTAGAGAAATTTTATGGAACGATGAGTGAATCTTGAAGCAGATAAAGCTATACAAAGTGCAAAAAGAAGAAAACTTATTTCTCTTTTAGGGTCTAAACAACTGTAATTTCGATAGTTTTTGTCGTTCAGTTGTTGTTTAACCCCAGGTCATTTCTGATCAAAGACATGTCAGCTACGGTCAATACGTACTTAAAATTTTTTTCCAGTAAAACATTTCTAAGATTACATTACACATTGAATCCTTTGTTGTTATTTAATTTCAGGTCAGCACCAATTAAGAAGACCTTCATATACATATATATAGGGTAGCCATTCAGTCTGGATATATGAGAAATATATCGTGCTAAGAGTTTTGCTAGCCTATGTATCCAGACTTTACGGTCACCCCATAATATTGTCTAAGGCGATCAAGCCGTGATTATGCAATGTTTAAGTATAATATATCCAGCACTATCTTATGTTGCACACATACTCTCTCTCTCTCTCTCTTTCTTTTTTTTTTCAATCCGTTGGTGATGGTTTGAAGAATATTTGGCTGCTATTTTTACCGGTCGAATAACTAGAGACTTATTCGTTGATTCGTTTGTTTTTTAATTGAGCTTTTTTTTTAATTAACCTTTATTTCTAACATTTTTGATGTTTTGATAAAAAGAAAAACTTGGCGTATCTTCGTTCCCAGGGCTGAGTAATTCACCTTCTAGGTATATACCATACCGTAAGGGAAAATGGTTTCCTTGAAAAAAGAAATTACTGAAGAACGAAAGTAAAATAATGGTTGTGGATTGTTGGTTATAGATACATCAAGTGTGACGTTGTCATTATAGAAATTAGATCCACTGAATATTTTAAATGTGAGACCAAGTGTGTCAAATATAAATAGAATAAATTTCAAATGATTCACAGCAATTACACTGGGATTTTATTGTATTTTATTTCAACCTGGTTCAAGGTACACCTCATTAGGTATCTGCATCATGCAGGTGGATGTCTATGGAGGTGTACCAAAAGAGTTTCTAGCAAAAAAAAAATGTTATTGCAGGTGTATAATTTTCACCAAATGGAAATTGTGCAAGTCATTAGTTTCGTGTATTTTTAGTTCTATGACAAAGCAAACATTAACCCTTTAGTATTCAGGTTACTCTGTGAAATTCACATTGTTTTGAATTAACCATGCATTAACTTGTAATTTTGAGATTTCTATAATGAGACGGTTTATTTTCAGAATGATATTGTAGGGTAGGTGTGAGAGGTCAGATCTGGCTGGCTTGAACATAAAACAGGTAGACTATTGTGGCCTAATATTGTCAGTTTAAATGGTAAAAGGTTAAAAATAAATATCCCTTGTAAACACTTTTTATCCAAACAAAAACACTTTCCCTTTTTGATCTGGAAAACACTTACTTCTGACTAGGTAAATAAATACATTTTCTATGGGGTCCTAGAAATGAGAAAGTGCAAACAGCCCTTGAAGGCCGGGTTACACTCTAGCCTTATGATTTGAGAGAATCTGGCTGCTCTCAGATTGGTTGGCATTAGGAAGGGCATCCAGCTGTAGAAACTTTGCCAGATCAGATTGGAGCCAGGTGCAGCCATCTGCTAGTATGAGGATTAGATGGAGACTTATTCAAAACATTATTTTACACATGGATGCCCTTCCCGTCACCAACCCCCACTTGTTTCCCTGCAATGGAATATTTGAAGTAATGATCATTTGCAACCATCACATGCTGTTAAGATAAGGGTACACACATACCTACATGTATGTATGCAGGCAACTATTCATTAGTGCATGCATGCGTGCTGCAAACTTCTTTCAGCCTCTATCTGCCAAATTCACTCACAAGACTTTGGCTTGCCCAGAGCTATAGTAGAAAACATTTATGCAAAGTGCCACACAGTGGAACGAAGCCTGAAACCACAAGGCTGGGAATCAAGCTTCTCAACAACACAGCTGTTCCAAAACATAATATATTAAAGTAAATAAATAAAAATGGACCTGAAAGTGATTTTGCATCCACAAGGCACAGTGAGAGCAATTTGTTGAGGAGGGCAGGAATTCTGGCTAATAGTTAATACAAAGTGGAAGGTCGTCTTTATTGATGATGTAAGCAACCTCTACTTCTGCTGGCATGACAAAATACACCAAGTCTATGGCTGTAAAGTGGTTTGCAATAGAAAGAGTGTCTAATTGTGGGAATTAGGCCAAACCCTTTCACCCTCCCCCTCCAAACAAACATGACATGTGCAAAATAACAAACATTGATGATTGCCTCTGTTGTGTGTATCAGATGTAACAAATTGTAACAAGCTGTGAGGCACTGTACTAGGACACACCTGTCCAACCCAAACTTGTGAACATGTGGTCATCTGTAGTTATCCACAATCAACACCATTTTTTCTTTTAGTTAACATCTGTTTTATGTGAATGTGGTCTGGATAGTTGTGTGCAATAAGACATCTCCAGTTCATCTCAGATTCCTTATAAAGCAGCAAGTGTGTGGCTGTTTTCCTACCATCGTGTATGTAATCAAAGAAAGAACATGTTTTGCAAGACACTGCTTGAGTGTTGGGCCTCATGGAAGCAACGACCGAGACCTTTGGCATTATGTCGTGCTTGAGAAGAAGACCCATCAAGCCGAGCAAAATCGCAGTTGTGGCTGATACTGGTGTCATGCAAATTGGTTCTCGTGCCGGTGGCATGTAAAAGCACCCATTATACTCTTGGAGTGGTTGGCATTAGGTAGGACATCCAGTTGTAGAAAACCATGCCAAATCAGTCTGGTGCAGCCTTCCAGCGTGTCAGCCCAGTCAAACCGTCCAACCCATGCCAGTATGGACAACGGACATTAAATGATGATGATGATGCTGGAGAAACGAAGACGATATATCCAGAGGTCTCCATTCTCCTGGTCTGCCTGTATCAGCAGACCAAGAAGAACATATAACAATGGATTTGTTGAAGATATTAGATATCAAGTTGAGGAATTGAGGATCTGAAGATTGCTATGCAAGGTCAGGATACTTGGTGTGGAAGAGTCGCATTGGTCTAGGCAAGTCACCCAACTGGATATATTGTTCATCTGATTCTGCCCATTATCAGACATCAAATTAACTATATATATATTTTTTTTTTCTGTCTGAAATCTTTCTTTGTAGAGTTCTACAGGAAAGAGCCTCTTCAACAGGATTTCCTTGTGGGACACTCCACAAATCCAAGATTCCATGAAAGGTCACTAATGGTTTTGTGAATGGTCATGAGGGATTCCATGAGCAATAGTTACA
>NC_068985.1:9725941-9748039 GCF_001194135.2 Octopus bimaculoides
AAAGGGTCAGCCTTGTCACACTGTGTCTCGCTGAATATCCCCGAGAACTACGTTAAGGGTACACGTGTCTGTGGAGTGCTCAGCCACTTGCACGTTAATTTTACGAGCAGGCTGTTCCGTTGATTGGATCAACTGGAACCCTCGACGTCGTAAGCGACAGAGTGCCAACAACAAACATAAAAAATGAAGGAAGGACAAATCTGACAAAAAAAAAAAAAAGGTGGTGGGAAGCGGCGGTTTCTAACTGAAATATCACCCCTTGATCTGCTTCATCAGGATTCACCTTGGATTAAACAACACAAACGATAATCTTGCAGTTTCTTTCCATTGTTGCCTGCTCTCAACATTTTCCCTACCTTAATCTTTTAGCATTCAGATAACACTGTCAAATATTAAGTTCATTTATTCACATTGTTTGAAATTAATCATGCAGCATCTCATAGCTTCGAAATTTCTATGCATTTTTAGAATGACATTGTAGGATAGGTGTGAGAGGCCGAATCTGGCTGGCTTGAACTTAAAACAAGTAGAATATTTTGGTTCAGATAATAATAATAATGAAATTATTGTGTACAGTGCTCAGGTGCACTACAACTTACGAGGGTGAGTCAAAAAGTAATACCGTTTTGTTTAGAACAGGTATAATTACCAACACAGGAACATGTATCCTACATCAAAATGTAGCTGGTCCTCTGTGGATCACATCCCTACTTCTCAACATAGTCACTGTTTCTCTCAATAGCAATATTCCACTTTTGAATAAGAGCATGTATCCCTGCCCTGTAAAATTCTGTTGACTGTTCTTCAAGGACATGATTTGAGAGGGATTTGGTTGCTGTTTCTAGCAGGTTGATGAGACAGGTATATAGGCTCTGATTTTTTTGCTAACCTGCTCTAAATATTTAATAACTCTTGAGCTGTCCTGGTATTTACTCTTTTATTCTTCTACTTGTTTCAGTCATTTGACTGCGGCCATGCTGGAGCACCACGTTAAAGGGCTTTAGTTGAAGAAATTGACTTTAATCTTTGTGAGCCTAGCACTTATTCTATCGGTCTCTTTTGCCAAACTGCTAAGTTACAGGCACATAAACACACCAGCATCAGTTGTCAAGCGATGGCAGGAGGACAGATACATGCATATAAATATACACATATGTACACATATACAACATATTCAGTTTCCGTCTACCAAATCTACACACAAGGCTTTGGTCGGCCCATGGCTATCATAAAAGCCACTTATAGGCAAAGAAATGAACTGGGTAACTCGAGAATTGGGTATCTGTTTGCAGACACAGTGCTGCACTTACCTAACCTCATGTCTTTTACAAACAAAATGTGACTTATATTAAAAATACTTTTTGAACATCAATGGTCTTCCACCATACAGTTGTTGTTGTTGTTGTTGGCACTCTGTCGCTTACAACGTCGAGGGTTCCAGTTGATCCGATCAACGGAACAGCCTGCTCGTAAAATTAACGTGCAAGTGGCTGAGCACTCTACAGACACGTGTACCCTTAACGTAGTTCTCGGGGATATTCAGCGTAACACAGTGTGACAAGGCTGACCCTTTGAAGTACAGGCACAACAGAAACAGGAAGTAAGAATGAGAGAAAGTTGTGGTGAAAGAGTACAGCAGGGTTCGCCTCCATCTCCTGCCGGAGCCTCGTGGAGCTTTAGGTGTTTTCGCTCAATAAACACTCACAACGCTCAGTCTGGGAATCGAAACCGCGAGTCTGCTGCCCTAACCACTGGGCCATTGCGCCTCCACTCCACCATACAGTAATATGAAATAAATAAAAATAAGCCAGTGTTGTCTGCTCTCAAGAAAAGACTCTGAAATAGCATAGCAAACATTAAATATTCGTGTTGTTACCCTTAATCAAATGTCTTAACCACCTTGGCTTACAGATGTCTAAGAATTATGGTGATTTCTCACTCATTGTGACCATCTATTGATCCTTTAGCATTTAAACTGGTCAGATTCAGCTCAGATATTCTACTAGTTTTATGTTCAAGCAGTCCATATCCAGCCTCTCACACTGACCCTACATTGTTATTCTAGAAACAAACAATTACATTGAAATCCTCAAAGCTACAAGATAATGCATGATTAGTTCCAAACAATGTGAATAGTTAAGCGTTACATTTGACAGATTAACCTAGGGGGTTTAAAGTTTAAAAAATCAATTTTTCTAACAAGAAATGACTCTATTGACAGAAGATTTCTTTTTTTTTTTTTTTTTTTTTTTTTCATAATTTCCTTGTAAATCCATAGAAGATTAAAAAGATTTTTTCTCAACGGGCATATAACGTAGTGGTTAAGAGCACAGGCTACTAACCCCAAGATTCCGAGTTCAATTCCAGGCAGTCACCTGAATAATAATAATAATAATATCGAAAAATACCTTAGGAATGAGAACCCAAGTTCGAAATTTTCCCAAGACACCTGATGAAGGCTGGAGGGTATATCAGCCGAAATGTTGTGTTAACAACAAACAAGATGAGGACAAATATCCGTCAAATGTAAATAATGTAAAAGTTTTCTTTTCTCTTTTCTTTTCTTGCAGGATGGTGCCTGTGCAGGAACATGTTTGTCCTGCATGCAAGATTAAGATGCAACTCTTTGCCATTAACTTTGAAGAAAGTATATATTTATGCCCTACCGAAGGGGTAAGAATTGAATTTTTTCTTTTTTTTTAACATAACACTTTACATTAGATATGAATAGGCCACTGAATATAATGCTAACTTTAGCTATATGGGATACTTCATCATGCTAAAAAGTATGTTAAATGTTTTTAACAAGTCAGTACCATGTTCTACTATGTTAGCAGTGCTTTCTACATTATTTTGTTAACCCTTTCATTACAACCCGGCTGGAACCAGCTCTGGCTCTGTAGTACAAATGTTTCATCTCCATAGGTTTTGAATTAAAATTTTCCACCAAACCTTTGTCACATTCCTAACACTAGCATAATGATAATTAAGTTATTTTACTAAATTCTTTGTTATATTTAAAATTAATTGAATGAAATACAGAGCATCTCAAAATGAATACGGTAACAAAAGGGTTAAAGTCACGATGATATTTTTAACCCTTTTGATACCAACCTGGCTGAAACTACCTCTGGCTCTGTAGTACAAATGTTTTATCTTCATAAGTTTTGAATTAAAATCTTCCACCAAACCTTAGTCACAATTTATGTTCCTAACACTAGCTGAATGATAACAAAGTTATTTTACTAAATTCTTTGTTATATTTAAAATTAATTGAAAGAAACAGAGAGCATCTCAAAATAAATACAGTAGCAAAAATGTTAAATAATAAAACAGCTTTCAATGACCAAAAATTCCAAATGAAATTCAGCAAAATTTGGATAAGTAGTGACAATAGTTGAATGTTTACACCACATGTTTATACTATATTCTATATTGGGTTGTATGCTAGAAAATATGGTGCATTAGTTTAATAACTTTCTTTTTTTATTATAATAAATTTTCATAAATTTCTTAATTATCTAAATATTCAAACAATTCTTTTTTATTCTCCAGTGTTTTTATCCTCTGAACCAATCACATAAAATAGTACTTGTTGCCACTAATAACATGTGCGGTGACAATGAAATGGTCTCAGCATATCCCGAAGAGAAAGCTTTAGATGTAATCTCATCTGGAGACACAGAACAGAACAACAGTGGTTCTTCAGTGGCTGAAGATGGTGTTGCACACGAAGAAGAACCGGCTGCTGTTGATATTTCAGATTCAAATAATGCTTTAATGAATTTACCAAAGTCTATGGAATCAATTATCAGGAAAGTTGCTTTGGCCAACAAGAACTTCACCAGTTTATTGCCTAAAAATTTTCTTGAATCATTGTCTCCACCATCCTCATCATCATCATCATCATCAATATCAGTATCACCAGCAGCAGCAGCAACAGCATCATCATCATCATCATCATTATTACTGTCACCATCGTCGTCGTTTCCATCGTTAAAGAAAACGCTTAAACGGAAGATTGTTGATGTGAAGAATAACAGTTCAACTACAACTGCAAGCCTCCCACCACATTTACAACAAAGGAAACTGAATGTAAATGTTGCACAGAACAAACAAGTTCAGTACTTGCAGTGGCCAAATAGCCAGGCTCTGTGCTGGCTTGATGTGATCTTATGTCTATTTGTACACAACAAAATGCTAAAAGCTCGAGTTAGGCAACTCCCGGCCCAAGATAGATCAGTTCTTAAAACACTGTTTAAGGCCTACACTCAGGCCATGAAATTATTTAATGGCACAAACCAACCAGAAAAGGGACAGCCGACCGCTAAGGCAGGTAACTCTTCAGTCCCGGCATCTGATTTACCCATGGCCATTCTCAAGAAAGCTATGTTGGACAACTCTGTAGCTGTGAAAGGACCCAAGAAGAAAGCTGTTAAACTGTTACTCAACGTCCGTGAAGCCGTGTGGAAACAGCTACAAACGAAGTTGCAGTGTAAGAAAGGTACAAACGATGGTCCTGTTTTCGCTCTCATATCTCTTGAGAAACAGGAGCCAGCTTTACGTGATGTATTTACCATGGATTACATTTTGGAATTTCTTTGTAAGCAGTGTGAGCATCGTGTCACATCCAGGTAAGCAGCATATTTCTACATAATCATTTCACATTTTGTGTAAATTTCTCTTGATTCTTATAGGTGCTCCTCTCTCTCTCTAAAGTGGTTGGCATTAAGAAGGACATCCAGCTATAAAAATCCCGCCAAAGCAGACCTCACTGGTGCTGGTGCTACATAAAAAGCACCCAGTCTACTCTGTAAAGTGGTTGGCGTTAGGAAGGGCATCCAACCATAGAAACCATGCCAGAACAGACATAGGAGCTTGGTGCAGTCCTCTGGCTTGCCAGCTCTCATTGAACTGTCCCCGACCCCTGTGTTCTGAGTTCAAATTCCACCAAGGTTGATTTTGCCTTTCATATTTTCGGGGTCGATAAAATAAGTACCAGTTGCATACTGGGGTCGATGTAATTGACTCATCCCCTCCCCCAGCATTGCTGCCCTTGTAGCAAAATTTGAAACTATTATAATTATAATTATTATTATTATTATTATTACATTATTATTATTCATTATTATTTCGTTCATGTCACCTTTTCAACTTTTTACCCATATACTAGGACAAATTTCACGTTATTATTACAGAGTCCTGTCTTAGCATTAAAACTGTATTACTTCCAGATCAACTCAACTTTTTCAAATGTCCTAGAAGCATTGAAAGACTTGTTCATCAGAATCTTTACCATTTACTTCCAACTCCATGGTTGCTGGATCTACTAGAAATAACAACCAAATCTTTAACTTACAGCCTCAGCAAACTCTCTTGAAAAGTGAGGGACGCATTGGGCGATATAGTCCTAGATGTGCTATGCTCAGTAAAGAGATGGAATGGTCATGATAGGGCTGTAAATGTGCATTGCAAGATCACTGCTTTGTCTGGTATTGAGGAAAGTTTCAGAGGTAAGATCTTCATTCAAAGATCTATATAGAACAACCTCAAAGACTGGCGTCTCTAATAATATATCACTTGTCACAAAAAGACTCACTCCCTCATGAAAGTCTGTGTATTGTAGAAGGTAAACTGTTCTGCTTGTCTCAGTCATCTTAACTGAAAAACAAGATCACTCTCCATTCTCCTCTCTCTTTTTTCTCTTTTCCAGTTGGGGTGACCAGGTATCTCCTTCACAGCAAGTCACCTGTTTCTCTCCCTTTATTCATACCCTAACCTCTCGTCACTTGGCACAAAGCCACCTCCTTCGGTAATACTTCCCTTCTATGTTGAAGGGATCATCATCGTTTAACGTCCGCTTTCCATGCTAGCATGGGTTGGACGATTTGACTGAGGACTGGCGAACCAGAAGGCTGCACCAGGCTCCAATCTGATTTGGCAGAGTTTCTACAGCTGGTTGCCCTTCCTAACGCCAACCACTCTGAGAGTGTAGTGGGTGCTTTTATGTGCCACCGGTACGAAGGCCAGTCAGGCGGTACTGGCAACGGCCACGCTCAGAATGGTACTTTTTACGTGCCACCTGCACAGGAGCCAGTCCAGCAGCATTGGCAATGACCACGCTCGAATGTTTTTTCACGTGCCACCGTTGCAAATCCCTTGGTGGCCTCACTGGTGCCGGTGCCACATAAAAAGCACCCAGAACACACTGTAAAGTGGTTGGCATTAGGAAAGGTATCCAGCCATAAAAACCATATCAAAGCAGACTGTGCATGCTTGTCTGTGTGTGTGCCTGTTCTGTTTTTATGTATTTGTGTTGTGGACTATAGATATAACGAAATTATGCCAGCAATGTCTCATTTTAAGCTTGAAGAAAAAAAAGCCTTGAATATTCGTTCTTACCTGCTTCGTGTGTGTGTATGCCAAATAATTTCGTTATATCTATATTCCACAACACATAAATAAATAAAAACAGAAAAGGCACACACACACACAGACAAGAACAAGCACGCATGTACAACCCATACATATACACACATATATGATGGGCTTTTTTCTGTTTTCATCTACCAAATCCTGTCACAAGGCTTTGTTCAGCCCAGAGCTATAGTAGAAGACACTTGCCCAAGGTGCCATAGAGTGGGACTGAACCCTGGAACCATCTGATTGGGACGGAAACTTCTTACCTCGTATCCATTCATTTACTCATTTATTTACTTGTTTCAGTCATTTGACTGTGGCCATGCTGGTGCACCGCCTTTAGTCGAACAGATCAATCCCAGGTCTTATTCTTTGTTTGCCTAGTACTTATTCTATCGGTCTCTTTTGCTGAACTGCTAAGTTACAGGGGCGTAAACACACCAACATCGGTTGTCAAGTGATGGGGCAGGGACAAGCACAACACACACACTGATATATATATATATATATATATATATATATACACACACACACACACACACACACACACAATGGGTTTCTTTCAGTTTCTGTCTACCAAATCCACTCGCAAAGCTTTGGTCGGCCTGAGGCTATAGCAGAAGACACTTGCCCAAGGTGCCACACAGTGGAACTGAACCTGGAACCATGTGGTTGGGAAGCAAGCTTCTTACCACGCAGCTACACCTAATTAAATTTAATATTTGTTTAATCAAGAATGTAACCTTCCTTGGTTTGGAAAAATCTGAATCGAGGCTGATCCAAGGGTTTTGCAACATGGAAGATAGGAGGGGAAGAAGGAGCTGTAATAACTGTAAACTTTATTATTATTATTATTAATGTTTAATTTCTCTCTTTCAGTCACACCAAGATGTTGCCTACTTTAGAAGCTGCCGCAGATTTTTCAATGTCTAATATGCAACACATAGTTAAATGTTCCAATTGCAACTGTAGAAATCAGTGTCGCACCCTGAAACCCGTCAAGTAAGTTACCTTTACACTTTAATTAGCTTTCTCTAATTATGTCATCATGTTTTCCTTAGATATTTATATAGTTGAATTCTATTTTCTGGCGTACAAGTTCCATTTTTCAGACCAATTTTCACAGGTCAACTTACGCACCAAAATCCTATGTGAAGTGCGGCAGGATTTGGGAAGATACAGTAATGTTGCTTGAATGTTAAGCTCTAGATATTTTTCTTCTTTCATCTGATGAAGGACTAGTGTCTGAAATGCTAAAGACCTTTTACTTTTAAGTGTTATTCTAGTAACATCTTTATTAAAACTTGTCTCTTTTGTTTTTTTTTTTTTTTTTTTTTTTTTTTTTTTTTTTTTTTTGTTTTTGCTCAATCATCATATCTATATATATCAAAATTGTCATTGAACCAAATTCAATGACTGGCACCTGTGCCAGTGGAATGCTAAGAGCACCGTCCGAGCGTGATCATTGCCAGAGCAGCTGTCTGGCTTCCGTTCCAGTGGCACGTAAATAGCACCATTTGAGCGTGATTGTTACCAGTGTCGCCTTACTGGCACGTGAAAAAACATTCGAGCGAGGTCTTTGCCAATGCTGCTGGACTGGCTCCTGTGCAGGTGGCACGTCAAATACACAATTTTGAGCGTGACTGTTGCCAGTACCGCTTGACTGGCCTTTGTGTGGGTGGCACGTAAAAGCACCCACTACACTCTCGGAGTGGTTGGCGTTAGGAAGGGTATCCAACTGTAGAAACTGTAACTCTGCCAAATCAGATTGGAGCCTGATGCAGCCATCTGGTTTGCTAGTCCTCAGTCAAATCGTCCAACCTATGCTAGCATGGAAAGCGGACATTAAACAATGATGATGATGAAGAATGTCTTTTTTGTTATATTTCTTGTACAGCTAAAATAAATACCAGTTATATAATGAGAATGTAGGCAGGGCAGTCAGATGGACAATACTCTCTCCCTCCACCATGCATGATTAGTAACATTGTCTTGAAGTTTGAAATGACCACCACCGCTGCCATCATTATTCATATTTTTCCTCCTTTCCAATTGCAGATGTGGAAACTCTATTTTATTACATTTCTTGAAAGGGATTCCATTTGAAGATATATCCAAATTAAATTTTACCCATAATTCCATTCACTATCATGTCGTTGGGATTGTTCAGTATACAAATGATCCTGACCACTTCATTGCTTGGATCAAGTACTCAGGTGAGTGGCTTTTTTTTTTTTTCTTTGCTTTTGTTTCTTTTGCCAAAGAACTTCTTTTATTCATTGTTTACAGGTAATAATGCCAAGTGAAATCAAATCAAAATCGCTGACATGGCCGATGACAGTACCGCCTGATTGGCACTCATGCCTGTGGAACTTTAAAAGCACCATCCGAGTATGATTGTTGCCGGGGCCATGGATTGGCTCTCGTGTTGGTGGCACATAAAAAGCACCATTCGAGCGTGATCGTTGCCAGCATTGCCTTACCGGCACATGTGCCAGTGGCACGTGAAAAACAGCATTCGAGCGTGGCCGTTGCCAGTGCTGGTGGCATATAAAAAGCACCATTTGAGCATGGTCAATGCAAGTACCTCCTGACTGGCCCTCGTGCCAGTGGCACATAAAAGTACCCACTACACTCTTGGAGTGGTTGGCATTAGGAAGGGTATCCAGCTGTAGAAACTTTGCTGGATCAGATTGGAGCCTGGTGCAGCCATCTGGTTCGCCAGCCCTCAGTCAAACCGTCCAACCCATGCCAGCATGGAAAACGGACGTTAAATGATGATGTTAAAGGTGTCCAGCTGGCAGAATTGGAACAAAATACATTGCAGCATTTCATCCTTTCATGGTTGATGAAATAGATACCAGCTGAGTACTGGGTTTCATGTAATTGACTGGCCCCTTCATCCAAAATTTCAGGCCTTGTGCCTGTAGTAGAAAGGATCACTATTATTATTATTATTAGATGAGAGAGCAGTGCATGTCATCAAAAGTGACACTTGGGTACAATTATATGAAGCCCAATATACCCATCATGACCACCCATCTGATAAAGGTACACCAGGCACATGCATCACAACCATATGTGCGTGACATGGTGAGGACATATCAAGATAAACAATACATGACCTTGCAGGTGGGGTCCAGTTAGAATTTTTTTCAATTTGAGTAACCCAACCTGCTCAAAAGCTCCCTGAATAAGGATTGTTTAGGGATGTTGAACAAAGCACCCATATTTCTGGTGGGGAATCATTCAAACCGCAATGAATTCCTCTCAACACATGGCTATGATGCTGCCCCACTACTTCTGCTCGTGATCAGTGAGGCACATATCGTCAGCCACCAAGGGACATGCTCAACTGGTTAAGGTCAAACAAATGACAAGCAAATCTGTGGTATGGAACAGAATATTTGCTGTAGCCCATCTTTTATACTGAGACAAAACAATGTACATGATAACACTGCCTCTCAGCTAAGATCAGAAGCCATGAGAACCACTTCCTGGTACTGCAACATGGTATTTATTATTATTATTATTATTATTATTTCTTTCTATCACAGGTTAGTTGGAGCTCTTGGAGTCTTGCATGAGTAGAGGGCTTACTACCTGCAGCCTATGATACCGTGCTATCCGTTCTTTTCATTTATTTAATACTTCCCTGATTATTCTGGCTGTGCCAAGGAGGCAAACCTTATCTAACAGTTCTACCGGACACACTATTCCAATTTCCTTTATATTCTTCTTGATGTCTTCTGATTCTGTTCCTAAGGACCCAACAATAATTGGCACTATCTCCACCTTCTTCATTTTCCATAGCTGGGCTATTTCCTACTTAAGAGGGTTGTATCTATCCATTTAAGGGACATGCAATGTCAACTACATAGCATATGTGGTGCATCTTGTCCATCACCACTAGCTCTGGTCTGTTATGCTTTAGCACCTGATCTGTTTGGAGTAGAAAATCCCAGTGTATTTTGCTAGTCACCGACTCCGTTACTCTCTGCAGTTTGTGCTCATACCATGTCTTGCTTCTCTCTAGCCCCCCCCCCACACACACTTTTCGCACAGTTTCCAATGCAGTGGTTTTGGGCAAGTCTAGGGCATTCATCCATGATATGTTCAATGGTTTCATCCACCCTATTGCAGATGCAACACAGTGGAACCACTTGCTCAATTATTATCATTATTATTATTATTATTAAGGTGGTGAGCTGGCAGAATCATTAGCACGCCAGTCGAAATGCTTAGCAGTATTTCATCCGTCTTTACGTTCTGAGTTCAAATTCCACCGAAGTCGACTTTGCTTTTCATCCTTTCAGGGTCGATGAATTAAATACCAGTTAAACACTGGGGTTGGTGCAATCGAATAGTCCCCTCCCTGCCAAAATTTCAGACCTTGTGCCTATAGTAGAAAGAATAATCATCATCATCATCATCATCATCGTTTAACGTCCGCTTTCCATGCTAGCATGGGTTGGACGATTTGACTGAGGACTGGTGAAACCGGATGGCAACACCAGGCTCCAGTCTGATTTGGCAGAGTTTCTACAGCTGGATGCCCTTCCTAACGCCAACCACTCAGAGAGTGTAGTGGGTGCTTTTACGTGTCACCCGCACGAAATAATAATAATAATAAAAATAATAATTATTATTATTATTATTATTATTATTATTATTATTATTACTGTTATCAATAGTACTACCACCAGCATCACCTCTATATTCATAACCATGTGTTGTTGCTTAATTAATTAATTAAGTAAACTGAGTACTATATTGTTTTTATGTTTTTATTTTATTTCAGATCGAAAGTGGATTAAATGTGATGATTTAGATGGTCCAATATGTTCAGTGAACCTTGGTCTACCCCTTATACCCAAGCAGGAAATCCATTTAGTAATGTGGGAAAAACTGAAGTCGGATTCTCTTGAAACTGTAGCAGTTCCTAAAGTGAATTCAGTGTCTGCACTGACCAATCCACAGATGTTACCTGTCGTTACATCCGTCAGTGAATCTCCTTCGGCTTCTGCTTTACCAGTTGTAACTATATCAGATGATTCTTGTTCATCACCTATACCGTCAACTTCATCTGTCACGTTGTCAACGACTGTGATGTCAATGACGCATAGTACTATATCATCGTCTGTCGGAACCGTTTTCAGCAGAACTACACCGTCAACTGGGGTTTCAGTTCTTGGTAATATAATGTCATCAATTGAAGCGCCAGTCTTTGGTGATGCTATGTCATCGGCTGTTGTTCCGGTTCTCAGTGGTACCATACCATCGGCTGTTGTTCCAGTTCTCAGTGGTACCATCCCTTCAGCTGTAGTGCCAGTTCTCAGTGCTACTGTACCATCAACTGTAGTTTCAGTTATTGGTAATACTGTGACATCAGAAGTCACACCGGCCCTCAATAGTACCGTTTCTCAACTGGTCAGTCCAGCTCTTTGTAGTACTATGTCGCAGCCAGTCATTTCTGCTCTGTGTAGTACTGTCTCACCATTGGTCACAGCAGGTCTTTGTAATACTGTATCACCATTGGTCACTCCAGCGCTTTATAGTACTGTCTCACCACCGGTCACTCCTGCTATTTGCAGTACTGTCTCATCACAAGTCGCACCAACTGTCAACACTACTGAATCGTCAGGAGCCCTCAGTACTGTTTCCCCAACTGTAGCACCAGTCCACAATATTATGCTATCGTCACTTGGGACTCCCATTTCCTGTGCTACGTTGTTATCAGTTGCAAATCCTGCCATTAACGGACCAATCTCAATCTCAGTAACACCGACATCAACAACACAACCACAGCCATCATCATCCACTGATGATTCGTTTATTATTCCCATGTCTGTGTCACCAAGTGGATTAATTTCCTTATCGACCACTACGTCACCTTCTGAAGTTGTCTTCTCTTTGCCTGTTATGTCATCGACTCCGGACACTTTGCTTACACAATTGGTCAGTTCTGGGAAAGGGGGAAGCTCTTCTTCATTAACAAGTGCCTCACCAATTCTTAAGTCTGCACTTCTGAATAGTTCTCCATTATTAGCTTCAGAAACACTAGTTTCTGCTGCTGGAAACTCCATACCTCCACATAATTCTGCTCCACTACCTACACGAGTTCTTTCAAATTCCAGTGAAACCCAAAGTTGTATAACCGGTTCTTTAACACCAGTCACTTCCAGTAACCAAGTAATTTATCCAGTTCAGATTGAACCCCCACTTTCCATGAACACAGCATGCGTTGTCCAAAACACACCGGTTGTTGTCAGACCAGGTCAGTCGGGGGATTTAAACCAAGTTGTCATACCAAATTGTAGTCAGATTCCTTGTTCCCCTATGGAAGTGAAACAAATAAGTTTTCAACCTTTGCCTATTTCTAAAGGGAATACAAAGACTTTACCGATCAAACTTGAAAGTGATGTCAATCACTTAAATAAATTAAAAGCTAATTTGGCTATGGTAAAGAGATTCAGGAAGTGGTAGGGATATGGAATATCAGTTTCCACTTTCCAGTTTGTTATTGATATTCCTCTGTAAATTTTGTTTATAAATTCTTATTTCTTAAGTTATTGTCAGAATTCTCTACAGACTTTTTTTTCTCTAAGGAGAGAATTAAAGACCTAAACTGCCATCTGTGATTGCAAAAACTGAAAGAAAAAAATTAACTCCAGAATATGTAATAAAGTTGTTATTATTATTATGCTTTATTTTGTTTGTTTTCAGAAAGGTACGGTTTGAACCGGGTACAGGCAACCCTTTTTTAAGAACTGGGCTACATTAAGTATTACTAGTGATCAGGTGGGCCAGACTACTAAAAATATTCAAGATAATTTTTCATTTAGGCATGCAATTCAGACGGTCAGGAGGTCTTGCAGGCTGCATCTTTTTTTCTTTTCTTCTGTTTGTTTGTTTGAGGATTGTAAAAGACACAGATGATGATGATGATGATGCTGCATAAAAAGCAACCAGTATACTCTGCGAAGGTGTAACTTCTAGTCTTGTCAGCTCCTGTCCAACTCATGCCAGCATGGAAAATGGATGTTAAATGATGATGGTGAAGATGTTGAGCAGATCTGTGGTCAAAGACCTTCCACTTTTTATATTTGCATAGTCTTTCTAGAACTACATCACTCAATGTGCCTTTTTGTCTTCATGATTGAACCAAATTCGATGACTGGCACCTGTGCCAGTAGAGCGCTAAGAGCACCGTCCGAGCGTGATCATTGCCAGAGCAGCTGTCTGGCTTCCATGCCAGTGGCATGTAAATAGCACCATTTGAGCATGATCGTTACCAGCGTCACCTTACTGACACGTGAAAAAAACATTCGAGTGAGGTCATTGCCAGTGCCGCTGGACTGGCTCCTGTGCAGGTGGCATGTAAAAAAACACCATTTTGAGCTTGTCGGTTGCCAGTACCGCCTGACTGTCTCCTGTGCCGGTGGCATGTAAAAGCACCCACTACACTCTCGGGGTGGTTAGCGTAAGGAAGGGCATCCAGCTGTAGAAACTCTGCCAGATCAGATTGGAGCCTAGTGCAGCCATCTGGCTCGCCAGTCCTCAGTCAAATCGTCCAACCCATATTAACATGGAAAGCAGACGTTAAATGATGATGATGAAGATTGTAGTATGTGATCTAAGGGAGAATTTACCTGCTATTTCTAGCAAGCCAAGCAACCACTTGGTTGCCAGAGAAAGAAAAATGGATATCTGAAAGTAGACAAAATTCTCATAGCTGGAATGTGTTTGATTATAATTCTGTTCATCATAATAAAGCAACAACATGACTCTTTCAGTGTTGGAGACCAACATTGCACTCTTGAAATTTGAGTTTTCAGCCCAATATTTAAATGCTGTTATTTATAGCTCTATTGTGTGCTTCAAGATTCACTGTTCCAAAGAATAATTATTCTAAATATTCTTTTACAGTAAAGTTCCTCATCATCTGCTATCGTATCTCAACTCTAAAGAAAGACTAAATTCATTTTCAACCTGTTACTACTGCCCCAAGTTCTTGCTTTGTTAAATTTCAAATGAATATAAGATCTTTTATACAAGTGACAGTGTTATCATATGATGGATAACTTTGGCCATCGTAGGCATCCCATGCTGGTGCCATGTAAGAAGCCCCAAGTCCACTCTGTAAAGTGTGGCATTAGGATGAGCATCCAGCTGTAGAAACCCTGCCAAAACAAACATGGAGCCTGGTACAGCTCCCAGCCTTGCTTGCTCCTGTCAAACTGCCCAAGCCATGCTAGCATGAAAAGCAGACATAAATTGATGATGGTGATGAGGCATTATAAGACAATGTCATATATATATACAATTACAATCTTTTATCCAATTACCCATGGTGGCAAAAGTCTAATTCCAAACTTATCCATCATATATATAATTAGTGATCTGGATATACTGGTGAAAGCCTTCTAAACTGCTGTGTTGGACTCGAGAAAGCCTTTCTTATACATGTACATTGTTAAAAAACACAACTCAATCAGCAGCAGGTGAAGACAGCTCAGCTACATTAGTGGCATTGCTATTTTTGGCCATGCTGCTGATAGTTTTTTAAACATTATACTGTTGTAAGAGATTCTTTCTTAAGAAAAATACTGCAATTTAGAAGGCCTTTAACAGTATATGTGTTTAAACATTATCATACTGTGTTCCCAGTTTGGCAGAAATAACCTAACAGTAATCTCTACCTGATTCTCATTAAAGCAATAATGAATAACAGACATAGGGAAGAGGAGATAAAATACTAAGATTAGACAACCAATCACCTTGCAGCTTTGTAGTCATGTGTGTTTATGATTGTTAATGGCCTCCCTCATTGCTGTTGGTTACTTTTGTTTCTAATGATAAAAATGGATTATTTTGCAATGAAATGGGCATGTGATGAACCTAGCACTTTCTGTGGTAAATAAGCAAGACTCTACAATTGAAATTATTGATGATGTTTGTTCTTTGAATGGAGAGTTTAACCTCAGACAGGCAATGCGAGTGATTCAGACAATCAGGAGTGGCTGTGTGGTAAGTAGCTTGCTTCCCAATCGGGTTCAATCAAACTATGTGACACTTTGGGCAAGTGTATTCTACTATAGCCTTGGGCCGACCAAAACCTTTTGAGTGGATTTGGTAGATGGAAACTGAAAGAAGCCCGTCATGTGTGTGTGTGTGTGTATGTTTGTGTGCCTGTGTTGGTCCCCGCCAACATCGCTTGACAACTGATGCTGGTGTGTTTACGTCCCCATAACATAGTGGTTTGGTGGGAAAAGAGACCGATAAAATAAGTACTAGGCTTACAGAGAATAAGTCCTGCAATGTTGGCGGGGACAAACACAGACACACAAACATATACACACATACATATATATATATATATACATATATACGACAGGCTTCTTTCAGTTTCCATCTACCAAATCCACTAACAAGGCTTTGGTTGACCCGAAGCTATAGTAGAAGACACTTGCCCAAGGTGCCACGCAGTGGGAATGAACCTGGAGCCATGTGGTTGGTAAGCAGGCTACTTACCCCACAGCCACTCCTGCACCTATAAGTATCACTTAAGTATTATAGTAAATATCTATAGTCACAAAAATAAATGCTATGAAACTACTACAGCTGTGGATGTTGTGTCTTTTGATAAAGGTAGAAAACCCAGTTTTAGACGGTCAAAGGAATGGTTGTTTAGACTCAAGTTGACTCTGATTGAGCTGACTTATAACTTGAGACATACCAACCATGACCCGTCCATTTTGTTTTCCTTTTTAACCCTTTTGTTACCAACCCGGCTGAAACCAGCTCTGGCTTTGTAGTACAAATGTCTTGTTTTCATAAGTTTTGAATTAAAATCTTCCCCCAAACCTTAGTCACAATTTATGTTTCTAACACTAGCTTAAAGATAACTAAGTTATTTTACTAAATTCTTTGTTACATTTAAAGTAATTGAAAGAGCATCTCAAAATAAATACAGTAATGAATGGTTAAGCATAGTATACTCAGGAATTAATCTAATGTGTTCTTCCTATCTTTTGACAGCAGGGAGTAGAATTAGTTGTTATTTCTAGCAGGTTGAGGACCCATATAGAGTAGGAGTCCACAACTACTGGGACTGGGATACTCAGAAAGAACAGGTTTTAAAGTTTTATTTCTATTTTATTAACTATTGCAGTTTGCAGGTGACTTTTGTATTATATATGTAATAATTAAATTATATATTACGCACATTATTGTGTTTTGTTATGTGTGTAATAAGAGAAATTGTTTTGAATGTTTACAGTCTGTGATGCAAAAAAGTTGGAGGACTACTGATATACAAGGTCTTTTGAACAATTAAACCACATGGAAGCATGATTATTTCATAGACATTGATTTTGTGGTTGGCATTAGGAAGGGCATCCAGCTGTAGAAACTCTGCCAAATCAGATTGGAGCCTGGTGTAGCCATCTGGTTCACCAGTCCTCAGTCAAATCGTCCAACCCATGCTAGCATGGAAAGCGGACGTTAAACGATGATGATGATGATGATGATGATACATACTGGTGTCCCAGAAAGATTTACCTGTCATTTTTGTAATTGCCAGACTTAAGTATGAGGTAGGTGAAACATCTCTCTCTAAGACAGACCAGACAGGAAAGTCCCTTGGGTTGATGTCTGGGCTCGAAGGAGGCCAAAAGTTCTTGTCCCCAAAACTAAAAATACTCTCTGCACCATTTTTGCATAAAACTGGAGGTGTGGGCTGGGGCACTTTCCTGAGGGAAGACAAACCTGTTCCCAAAAGTTTCATTTAACCAAAGCAATACATTTTCTTCCAACATTTTGATGTAAACTGTGCTATGCACATTAACACCCTCGTAAATGAGGATCAAAGCTGACTCGGCTCCACCAGGTGCTACGACAGCCCACACCATAACCCCAACTGGTTTCTCATGATGAAAATGAGTTTGGCTTCCTTCAGGCAAGTTCTAAGCAACAACAGTGTACAGCCTGTCATTCTGTTTGTTTGTAACAGCATCCACAGTGAAGATCTTCTCATCGCTCCAAATGAAGACTTTGTTTGTAGCACTGTCCATCCTTGCTAACATCTTTTTCCCCCTGTTGATCATTTTTTCCTTCAAAGCTGCTGAAATTACTTGTCTGGGTTGCGTTTTATATGAGACCCTCTCTAGCAATCCTGTACATTGAGGATTTTAAAATATTAAGCTCCCTTGCCATTTTCCACATGCTTCGACAAGGATTCCTGTGAACTCTCTTTCTCACAGTATCTATCATAGGTTTGGTGCAAACAGTTCTTTTACACCCTGGAATTAGCTCATCATTTTCTCTCTGTAATTACTACTAAACAATGACGAGAACACTAAAACAAACTATACATCTATCTTTACTTTGCATGCTTTACGATTTCATCACCTGCCCGTCGAGGTAAGGAATTGTATCGTGTAACGAGTTAAAAATAAATATTTCCTTAAAACTTCATACATTGCTCATCTTTCACATCCTACAACATGCTGTTATAACAACAAATTGGTGACCACACTAACAAATAAATTCCAACCATTACATATATATATATATATGTATGTATATATTTATGTATATGCTGCATGGAAGGTGTTTATAAGCCATTTAAAAACACCCAAAATCCTTTAGATTTGCTTCAACATTTAAATTTAATTTGCCAAAATATTTTGTTGCTTTGAGACCGCGACCTGTTCACTGACAAAATATTTTGGCAAATTAAATTTAAATGTTGAAGCAAATCTAAAGGATTTTGGGTGTTTTAAATGGCTTATAAACACCTTCCATGCTGCAATTGTTTTTGTTTCAGCACACGATCTCAGATCAGGTCACTTGCTATGCAAGTACATCTCCATAATATATTTATATGATTTTATAAAAAGCAGAGAGAAATGAAAAAAACTCACATTTAACAAGAGAGAAGCATTTGTTCGTGCAGCAGATATAAAAATAGTCCGAATAAGTTGCATAATCGATATTTATTTATACTATATTCCTGTACATATTGATTTTATTCTTTAAAATAAAGTTTATAAAACAACAACAACAAAAATGTAATTGGAAAAGCAAATATCAAATAACAAAATATGGAGAGAAAAACTGATACAGACCCAAATTGTGGCACCAGAATCAGAAAAATAGAAATAACAAAAAGCCATTTTTGTTTTTTTATAATTATATATACAGAGTTTATTTCGGAGGATAAGTTGGTTGATGTGCGCGCTGTTGAGCTCTAGATTAACTCTGAGCTTTTTTTAGACGTATTTAGGACTATATTATCATTGTCCAGTATCTGCTTCCCTTTTTAGTTAGAAGTGTGTAAATTGAAAGAAATATAGTTGTCATTTCTAGCATTTCAAGTGGCCATGTTATAGTTAGTTCCCTTCCTTGCTTAACAAAACAACTGCTGCTGTTATTGATTAACCCTACAACAACAACTTTGGTTGGGACAAATCTTTGATAAAAAGCAATCCAACCGTGACCATCCTGTCCCATCTTGTTTTAGGCATAATAGATCTTCGACCACATTACTCTATATGCTTCTATTTAAAAATGTTAGGGTGTGATTTGAGGGAGATTTAACTGCTATTTCTAGATGATCTCTTGATAGTTCCCTGAGGGAAGGGTTGCTAA
Organism: Octopus bimaculoides; assembly: GCF_001194135.2. Classification (NCBI taxonomy): domain Eukaryota; kingdom Metazoa; phylum Mollusca; class Cephalopoda; order Octopoda; family Octopodidae; genus Octopus; species Octopus bimaculoides. The sequence continues at coordinate 9,745,016 of NC_068985.1, forward strand.
TATTTTCTAATCTTTCTTTACTTGATTCAGTCATTGAATTGTGGCCATGCTGGAGTACTACCTTGAAGGGTTTATTTGAACATATTGACTCCAGGAATCAAATTTTTGAAGTCTGTCACTTATTCTATCATTTTTTTTTTTTTTTGCTAAACTGGTTGTCAAAGCAGTGGTGGGAGCCACACACATATACCTATACACACACACATATACACATATATACATGCATACATATGCATATATGATGGGCTTCATCACAGTTTCCCCCAGCCAAATTCACTCACAAGGCATTTGTCCGGGGCTACAGTAGAAGGCACTTGACCCAGATGCCATGCTGTGGGACTGAACCCAAAACGCATGGTTACAAAGTGGGCTTCTTAACCACACAGCTATGCCAGTGCTAAGAAAGAAAGAACAGTGTCTCTATAACAACGTGAAAATATATAAAGGAAATGAATAAATAAATGAAAGGTATGATTGTCAAACAACCATAGCATTGGGTTTTTGTTTAGTGTCCCGCATTCTGACAAATGTGTAAAAGGTATTTTACTGCGAGTGAGAGATGCTGACTCAACCACAGAGAAAAGTCAGAACAAAGGCACAAGGAACGAGGTTTAAGTGAAACAGATCCACTTTGGAAACTGTATTGCTTGCAAACATTCAATCTGGAAGAGAAATAAAACTATCACTCAACTTGTTATTCTTTGCTTTCTCAACGAGTAGAGCATCTCAGCTAACACCACTCAATAGTACTGCTTAACCCTTTAGTGTTCAGATTACTCTGTTAAATATAATACTTTTTCACTCAAATTGTTTTGAATTAATCATGCATTATCTTATAGCTTTGAAGTTTCAATGATGTAATTGTTTATTTTTAGAATGTCAATGTAGGTTTGGTGTGAGAGGCTAGATATCGCCAGGTTAAATATAAAACATGTAGAGTATCTGGGCCAGATATGACCGGTTTAAACCACCTGTTTTATGCTCAAGCCAGTCAGATCTGGCCTTTGTCATGTACCTTACAATGTCATTCTAAAAATAAGCAATCACATCATTTATATCTCAAAGCTTTGAGATGATGCATGATTAATTTAAAAAAATTTGAATAAATTAATATTTCATTTGATAGAACAATCTGAATGCCAAAGTGTTAAACCACGACACTATTCAATAGGCACCATTCTACTGACGTGTAACTCAACAAAGTGTAGTAGTACTATTACTACAATATCATTGCTGTGTTACAGACTCTTCATCTCAGATTCTGTAACAGGATTGGGAATCATGAGAGAACAAATGGTCAAGGTTAGAAACCCTCTCATGTATCATATTTTTCACCTCTTCTCTATCCGGTACCACCTGTAATTCTGTACCTTCCCTCCAGGAAAAACACAGATGTCTATTTTACCTTCATACTGAAGATAGTAGGGAACACGACCAATCACCAAAGGTCGAAAGAGGATTAACTGTGTAAACCAGTCATTAATAAAATATAAAAATATCTTTTTTTAAAATCTGATGAAAAGACAGAGAAAAATCATATTTAATGAGAGCGAAAAGGGGAGGAAAGAGAAAAAAAGAGAGATTGGAAACATTAACCCATTACCTCCCATAATTCTATGAAACTTTGATTTCTAGCATAAAACAGCCTTAGAAACATGCTGGAATGATCAAAATAACATTTTAAATAGAAATAAGCAAGATATTGGGTGAAAAATTAGCAAACCTCATTTGAATATCAGAGAAATATACCGAGTAGATATAGCAAAAAGGTTAGATATGTGTAAATATTGACAGATAATTACGAAATTTGTAATTTTTTAAGTGATCTCATATGAGATCACTGGTAGGTAAGGGGTTAAATGGAAGAGGAAAGAAGAAGAAGAAAAGATAGATGAATATTTTAACTTTGTTTAAAGAAATTTTGAGGAAAAATGGAAGAAACGGATGGATGTATAAGTTGTGGTGTAATTAATTTTTTCTGTTATAGGCAGAAGGCCTGAAATTTTAGGGGACCAGGCTAGTTGGTTATGTTGACCCCCAGTACATGGCGGGTACCTATTTCATTGACCCTGAAAGGACGAAAGACAAAGCTGAGCTCAGCAGGATTTGAACACAAGATGTAAAGACCAATGGAATGTCTCAAAGAATTTTTGTCCAATGTGTTAAGGATTCTGCCAGCTCGCTACCCTAAGTTTTGATACAATTAATAAAACACTAAAAGAGGTTTTCTTCTATTTTTATAATTATTGTTAATTAAATTTCAGCTACATACTTTTGATGAATTTATTTTTTAAAAAATCAATGATAAAATACCAAAAAAATCCTACTTATTGGGGTGACTCTGCATGGCTGTGGTTCAATGATTGAAACAAGGAAGAAAATAAAAGAGACCAAATTTCAAAAAAAAAAAAAAAGAAAAAAAAGTAAAATACATAAAGAAGAAGAAACTAAAAATTCCGAAATTAAAGGGATATATTAGTTTTTGATATGATTTCCTTCAGCCCTGATAAAGTAATCCTATGATGAATATTGTTCCATTTATGACCATCCCTTCAAGTTTTTAAACATAGAGCAACTAGTACTATGATATCTAATGTGTCATTTCTTTTAGAGACAGTGAGGGTGCAATTTAAGGGAGATTTGGGTATTTCTGCTATTTCTAGTCTGTTGAGCAACCATAAAGGGGTTCTCTTATATATACATAATACAAATATATATGGTATACACTTAGTATGTATGTATATATATGTATGTATATATATATATATATATATATATATATCAATATATATAATGTACGTGTGTATATACACACACACACACATATATATACAGGAATACATAGTACATAATAGTATTTATATAGTATATATGTACATACATACATACACACACACACATATATATATATATTCACACGCACACACACACACACATATATACAAGAATACATAGTACATAATAGTATATATATAGTATATATGTATATATATATATATATATATATATATATATAGTATATAT
>NC_068985.1:9748353-9750321 GCF_001194135.2 Octopus bimaculoides
TATATATATATATATACATATATATATACATATATATATATATAAACACACATTATATATTCATTGGTATATTTATAAATATATATGTGTATAGTGTGTGCAAATGTGTGTATATACGTATGTGTGTGTGTATATATATATATATATGTATATACATATATACACAATACATGTATATTGTAGAGCAAGTATTTACAAAAGTGTTTATCTCCTCTGTATAGCGTATCTAATATACACAAGGAAGCAAAGAGATCTTTGTTAGTTTCAACAGTGAGTCTTTGAGTGGTTCAATGAACTACGCAATCTGTTCATTCAATCATGATATAAGTGGCTGAGTATTCCACAAACATAAGTATCCTTGCTCTAATTCTCAGCTGGAATAAACACAACATGCTATGTGACAAGACAAGACTGACCCTTTCTTCTTATAGGTACAATCCATCTGTCAGGCTTCCCACAGTTTCCACCTATCAAACTTCACTTATGAGGTTTGTGCCTTACTGAGGCTTCGTTAACAGACACATGCTTAATATACTACAACACAGAGGACGTGAACTCAGCACCTTATGGTTACAAAGTGAATTTCGTAACCCTTTCACATTCAAATCAGCCCTATCTAGCCAAAGTATTCCAGCTGCTTTACATTCATACTAGCTAGATCCAGCATCTCACACCTAGCTTGCAATGTCATTCTAAAAATATAGTCACATCATTGGAATCTCAAAGCTATAAGATATAGCATGATTAATTCAAAATAATATAAATAGATAAGTATTACATTTCACAGAATAATTTGAATGCTAAAGAGGGAGTCATGTGGACACACCTTTGTCCATTTACTAAATATTTAGCATAGCATAGCAAGGATTACATTACATACCATGTCCTTCCTTGTTTCATAAACTTGGTGGTGTACTGACACAAAAGGTTGTATGATTTATGGAATAGTTGAGCACTTTTTTAATGGTAAAAATATTTCGCCCGTGTACATAGTTGCATGTGAAACCGGTGGAGCGCCCGCTATAAATGTTGTGCATTTAAAAAACAGCAGCTCGAAATATTTTAAAAATTAACTGGCAATGCTTAGTTGCAAGCATCACAACAAGGGTATTTGGCTGTTATTTCTTGTAAGCTAAGCAGTGGAATGGAGGATGATATCCCATCAGTGGAATTTATGTGAATCAATTTGATAAATAAAAGAAAGAAGTGATAATATTATTATTATAATATTGACTTCAAATCTTGGCATAAGGCCAGCGATTTTAGTGGCAAGTCAATTACATCGACCCCAGTACTTAACTGGTACCTATTTTGTCAACGCTGAAAAGTGACCTCGGCAGCATTTGAACTCAGATTGTAAAGATGGACAAAATATCGCTAAGCGATTTTACAAGGCATGCTAATGATTCAGTGAGCTTGTCACCTTAGTTACACAAAATATTGGTTTCAAATTTCAGCACAAGGCCAGTAATATTTGGGGGAGGGAGCAAGTCGAATGATAGGCAAAGTCGATCTGCACGGAATTTGAACTCAGAATGTAAAAATGCCACTAATCAATTAGCCTGTTGTGCTAACGATTCTGCCAGCTTGCTGCTAATACTATTATAATAATGAGGAAGAAATATCTTCTTTCTGTCTTTCTGGTTGACGAAAGTGGTTAATGCTGATGTTAGTTAAGAATGGTCGTGGGTGGTTTGGCATAGACATAAGAAATTAACAAAGAAAAACGGCAGGGAAATAACCAGGGGTTTAACAGAAATGAATATAATAGTCCATGACAAATTGAAAAAATTAATTAACTTTAACATGAAAAGGAAAAAAATGAATAGCAAAAAGTTATTTGTACCACACACACACATATACATGTATGTAGATTCATGCGCACACACACAAAGGCACTCACAGATAAGCAGATATGTGTATGCATACACACACAAACATATATACAGATACATATATATACATATA
>NC_068985.1:9750331-9753624 GCF_001194135.2 Octopus bimaculoides
CCTACTCATTCTATTAACATTTATATATACATACACACACACATATATATTTATATATACATACATATTTATTTATACAGACATATATAACATATATGTAGTTTTCTAGTCAACATTCTGCCATGGGTTAGCTCTCAAAGTAAGTTGGTCAGCTCTGGGACAGACCCTTACATTTTATTTATATTTTTGGTTTTCTTTTTTAGGAATATATAAAAAAAAAAAAAATTCTTGTAACTAAATCTAAAACAATCACTCTATGTGCAAATAACATTTCATACATACACTATTATTGGGAAATGTGCCAAAGAGAATTTTAAAAAAAAAACAAATCATGGTTTTGAAATTTTTCATTAAATAATTTTTTTTAATATTCTTTTTTTAAGATTTTATTTTATATATTTATTTATTTATTTCAATTTTTTTAAACATTTTTTTCCATATTTTGTTTTTTTTACATTCACTCTGCTTTTGTTGTTTCTACACTAACAATATAGCTGTTTGTAGCTTTGCTCAAGACTTCTATGATACAAACTTGCTGTTTTTAAAGAAATCTAAATTTGAATCTTTCATCAGAATTTCCTGTTAATTTAAGTTCTAAACACCAGCTTGATAAGGACAGAGTTATTTTGCTAAATTCTTCATTATTTTCAAAATTATTTAAAACAAGGACAGTGTACTTCAACAGAAATGATTGTTACAAAAGTAACAAATGATTGTTACTGTTTGGTTGGCTCAAAGAGTCACAGTATATTTCTTAGACTTGTCACATCACCTAGCACTGCATTCTTAGCACCACATACTCCTGGTAAATAAATTCCATTTGATAAGGCCCACAAAAAGAACCCTATCACTACTGAAATTCTTAAATTTAAATAGGAGAAACACAAGAGGAAAATTCTGATTTTTCAGATCAAGTTGCTTGTTTGAGAAAGAAAAATGCTTGAAAGATTTCATATAAAAATGTTAAAATCTTCTTCATATCATGGCAAACAAACTTTTCCAAATTTACCAACTTCAGAGAATAAATTTTGGTGAAGTTAGTTACCATTTACCACTAGTTTCTTTGGATTTTATTTTCATTTTTTTTTTTTTTTCATTTTATATAAATACTGACGAATTCTTCAAGGCCACTTTAAGTCAATATACTTTGTAAACAATACATGAAGCTAACGTTTTAAAAAATAGAAAAAAATAACAAAACAATCTACTCCATAAAATGATTGATTAAATCATTGGATCATCATCAACATCATCATCATCATCATCACCATCGTCGTCATTGTCAATATATATGTATATATATTTTTTTTTCATGCAAGCATAGTGGGTTGGATAGATATGCAATACAACATATTGTCATTTTATTTCTAGTGATTTAAACAGTTTAAAAATTTTTCTCAATAAATACTAATTATTTATCAGTTACTTTTTAGCTGGAAAATATTCTGCCTGTTACTTCTCAGGCTTTCTCTCTGTCCATCTTGGATTTATTATTTTTTAATTTTTTTTTATATAATTCTTATATCAAATTACAATAATACATGAGAATTTATTTAATTCATAATAACTTATATAATTAACGATGGCTGGGTGTAAAAATTTTATATCGCAATTTATATAATTTGCAATATCTTATATAATAGCAGATTATATAATCTTTAATAAAAAAATTATATTATTAACAATAACAATTTGTATAATTCACAATAAATTATATAATACATAAAAATAAAGTTATATAACTGAAAAATAAAATAAAACCATAAATTCATAATAATAATAATTCCTGATTGCAGTTTCCATGTGGAATGGTAAAAGTAGAAAGAAAAAAAAAGAAAGAAAAAAGCCAAAAGATAACGAAAAGACAAATAAAATGAAATTCGGTTTTACAAGAATAGATCCGCTCTCTTTTGTCAGAGAATGTGGAATGAAATGAAAGCATCATATATTTTTTGATGAGAGATATGCAATGTTATCTTTCTATGGCCAATTTCCTGATTGGTTAAACAATGTCTTCACCTCATTAACAAAAAAAAAAACAAAAAAAAAAATCAATGTCCGCACTTTGTTAGTCTAAAAGATCAGGTGACCACCATCCGCTCTTCACATCTCCACATGTAATTGTTGGTAACACTGCCATGCTCATGTTTTTCTGTTTAATTTTAATCCTTTTCTCTTATTCTCCCATCGAAGTCAAACCTCCACTGACTTCATTTTCAAATCCTTTCACAGCAACTCTCTGGAATTCTTCCATCACCAAGTCGTAGTCTTCTTTATCACTGAAGAAAATAAATACATAAGCATATATAAATAAATATATCATCGTCAGTATCCTTATCATCATCATCATCATCATCTAATGTCCATGTTGCATGCTGGGATGGGTTGAATGGTATGGCAGGACACTGTCTGTCACACTGAATCTCCCCGAGAATATGTTAAGGGTACACGTGTCTGTGGAGTTCTCAGCCACTTGCATGTTAATTTCACAAGCAGGCTGTTCCGTTGATCAGATCAACCGGAACCCTCGACGTCGTAACTGATGGTGTGCCATGATGTATGTATGTATGTATATGTATGTATGTATATATATATATATATATAGATATATATATATATATAATAATAAGGGTGATAAATTGGATATTAATTTAATTAACACCGATTCAAAACCAGTGACCTAGCATAAAGAAAATTCTGACAATTCAGAAAAATTATATCACATACATGTGAAAAGGGATGACCACTAAGTGGACATCCTTTATGCTAGAAATTAACCATCAACGGTCAAATCACAAAAGAAAAGAATGTTCTCCAGGGAACCACTTAATGGTCATCCCTTCTTACATATATATATATATATATATATATATATGGATAAATAGATGCATACATGATAATCTGTACCACTCATACATATGTGTGGATTCATCCAATACATTTGAATAAATAGACATACTGGAATGTTTGCTAGCTGGTGTCTGTCGATTTTATATCCTCTCCACTTTCTTATTTGCTGTATATATATGTGTGTGTGTGTGTATGTGTGTGTGTGTGTGTGTGTGTGTGCGTGTGTGTGTGTGTGTTATAATTTAGAACAAACAGTAAAAGATTGTCATTATAGTACTCGGAGTTTCGAATGTCGGAGCGAAGAGCTACGATACATTCTCGTCAGCTACTATGAAAAACTGTTGAATAAAAGAGAAGTTACTCTAATAGGTAGAAAAAAGAAAAAAAAAACATAAAAAATACACGCAACCATATTCTGTTGCCATTAATAGCCGACGAAAATG
>NC_068985.1:9754150-9754971 GCF_001194135.2 Octopus bimaculoides
TATATATGAAAGTTGCAAAATTATCACAGAACCATTACTCAGAGTTTCACATTGCCGTTCGTTGGACAACTGTGATGAATCTTGAATTAAAATCGTGATTGTACATGTAATATATTGTTATGAACAAGCATTTAAATTTGATTGGGTTGTGGCTTTTCAAAGCAGAACTGTGTAATTTTCGTTACAAGTTGGGTGGTAGAAGAATGTGAAAATTAACAGTAAAGTATAATAATAATAATAATAATAATAATAATAATAATAATAATAATAATAATAATAATAATAATAATAATAATAATGATAATTATGACAAGATCGAACAACCTTGTGTGGAATGGGTGGGAATGCCCCAAAATAAATAGTTAATGATTAATAATGAGATTGAAAGATTAGGATAGCGTGTCGAGTGTTAAAAGATAAGATTAAAAATAAATGGAAAGTTACGCCAATGAATTTACGGTATGGAAATATATATGCACGAATAAGGACATATGTAAGCCTATTTACTTACATACCCGTTCAGATACATATATATAAATACACACATAACACTATAGACACACACGCATAGACACATCTGCACATACAGAGCATGTATATTATATGCACATAGAATACACATATACAAGTACAAAAGCGTACAAATACATATATGGTAATCCCTCGCCACATCGCGGTTCGCCTATCGCGGTTCACTTATCGCGGTTTATTATTTAAACTTACGTCGATTCCTCCGTAGTGTTGTTTCGCATTTATAATAAAATAAATATATACAAATTTAAAAAATAATAAATATATATATATATATATATATATATATA
>NC_068985.1:9756333-9759859 GCF_001194135.2 Octopus bimaculoides
ATATATATATATATATATATATACATATATACGACGGGCTTCTTTCAGTTTCCGTCTACCAAATCCACTCTCAAGGCTTTGGTCGGCCCGAGGCTATAGTAGAAGACACTTACCCAAGGTATCATGCGGTAGGACTGAACCCGGAACCATGTGGCTGGTAAGCAAGCTACTTAGCACACAGCTATTCATTACACATATGCACACACATGCACACATAATGCATATGTATTCTGAAGGAATTGCTTTAACATTGCATCATTCGACATTCAGACGTCTCAAAAGTCATAAACCTTTTCAATGCTGAATGTTTCAACCATCACGGTTTAAATTAAGACGATGAACATAAACGTAAAGATTTTAAACTTACTCTTCACTGGCTCTCTCTTCAGGCTTCAAAAAGTTTCCCTTCAGTCTATTTGGGGCTAACTTGAATGGGACTTCCAAAACCATATCACTGAAAAACAAAATTAAAAAATAAAAACTGGAGAAATAATTCTTTTTTGAATGGGGAATCTCGAAGCAGATAAAGCTATAAATAATAGAACTTAGATATTGGGTGAAAAACTCTTTGGATAGAAAAGGTCGAAGGCCATATGTGAGACACGAACCCACAGTACCAGTAAACATGACAGGCGTTCTGCCAATGGGCTAAAGTACTATTTCTGATTTCTCTGTCTACTTTAAAAATTTTAGAAATTTCGAGAACGTGGAATAATTCTTTTCTGGAATGGTGAATCTTGAAGCAGATAAAGCTATAAATGATAGCATGTAAATATTATCTTAAAACTCCTTTGAGCAGTAAAAGAAGAAGGCTTCTTCGAGATTCACCATTCCAAGTGTGTATCTTATTCCCTAAAAATCAAAAATCAAAAACAAAAACAAGCAAAAACGGTAATAAGAAAAATAAATGCAAAAACTTACCCTGAACCGAATCCAAGCGTCATTTTAATTTTAATTTTATAGTTTACAATTATTCCAAGATTTTCTTTGTTAACTTTGCCAGCCATTCTGCGAAAATATGGGCGGAAAAGAAAGTCATAAAATATATGCTACAACAAGAGTCCCATTATATATAACTACGAGTGAAAATTAACCAACAAGATGGCGCGGAAGAGACACTCTAGTAGAAGTAGATTACTGCTTGTTAGAAATTACAGCCGATTCTCCCTCAGATTATACCCAACTATTTAATAACAATAAATGCACACATTACCTTGATGCATATAATATGTGCAAATTAACAATTAAAATCTAGAAGATAGTTAAAGCTGATGAGACGTCCATTAAGTTTGTCCTGAGGGTTTTGGCTCATCATTGATAAACAAAAGCTTTAACTATAAATCCCCTACCAAGCATTTTCATCTCCCTGTATAATCTATTGTTTTTACAGTGGAGTCAGCTTCTCATAACTCACTAATTCTACGCCAGGTGTTGAGCGTCGGATGCAATGTCTAGCGATATTCATTCCGAGTTCCTACACTCTGTGTTCAAATCTTACAGCTTTCAACTTTTCCTTTCATTCTTTCAGGTCGATACATAAAGTACCTGCCAAGTACTGGAGTCGATTCTTCTCTTCGTTTTTCTCTTCCCTCTTTCTCTCTCAAAGAAATTGGTTACATGCAGATCTAAAGAGGAAAGGCGTTTCACCAGGTTTAAAATGCACAAGACACAATATCTTCACAATGTCCCCATAGGAGTTGAGATCACAAGAAAGGAACGAATTTTATGTCATCAACCCTTAAATCTTAGTGAACGAGTTTGCTTCAGTCTGTTCGTGTCACTCAAGATCTATTTTGTCATAAGACATTGCTACGAACTTCATTCTTTACTCCTATCAAAAACTGAATGACATATCTTGAAATTAGTCTCACCACAAGTGTTTTATAGTTATTGTTTAGCTCCTGGTCAACTAAAATTGCAGTAGTTTATGAATGGAAGGGGTTCTAACTGAGACCACATCATCCTATTTTCCAGTAAAATGCATCTAAGAATAAATTACGTCTTTATGAAAAAATAGAGGTCGGGTGTGATTTAAGATAGATTTAAGTATCTTTGCAAGCAGGTCGAACAGTGTAGACGTTACTGAGTTAAGTTCGAACTCGTTTCTTTGTTTATTTGGACTGAACACTTAATTCTATGGAATTTAGGAATTGGCATGTGCCAAATCATCTGGTAATGTTATTTGAGATATTTGTGGAAGTTTGGTCGTTAAATCTGCACCTCCGAAGTGAAAAGGTTTGAATTAATATAGCAATCAAAGATAACGTTTTGGACGAATATGAAAATACGGAAACTACATGAAGGTTTTATAAATACACTGTTATCAATATTCTAAAATACATTACAGACCATTGAGAGACCCGTTAAATATATATATATAAAAAGGTCAACACTGGTAACCACAAGGAATTTCAATACTTACTCAGTCGAGGCTGCCAAAGCAGTATCTTCGTACTTCACCCTGCCGTTCAAGGCAAGGCCAGCACGACGTTTAGCGGCATCAAGAATTGGGCGGATTTTGTAGACTTTACAGAAACCAGATGTATTAGATTCTATAGGAAATCCTTCTCTGATGGATTAAAGTAAATATTGACATAGATCATAGATGATACCGTTAAAGAGTTAGGTAGAAATAATTATGCAATGAGATAAAAAGAAAAAAAAACTACATCAATCAATGATAATTACAACTTCAGATTTTTAGCCAAGGGAGATCACAGTGGCCAACATAAATCGATGACGTAAAACACATGATTGCATAATTTCTCTATTTATCATCAATAATATTAATACGCTAACTTTTTGTTTTTGTATGTACTGGTTGTGTGAGTCACACTTACTTCAAAGAAGTAGCAAAGTGAGAGAGAGGAGGACAGAGAGGAAGTAAGAGAGAGAGAGAGAGAGAGAGAGAGAGAGAGAGAGAGAGAGAGAGTGTGAGAGTGAGAGTGAGAGAAAAAATGAGACAGAAAGAAAGAGAGTGAAAGAGACAGTGAGTAGTGATGGCGTTCGTTTTGTGATTTCAAATGTTTATCACATCGCAAGTAGATACATAGATACATATACACATTGTTAAATCAAAAGCGGGAGAGAAGAGGGACACAAAGGAAGTGAAAGAGACAGTAAATACATAAATCCAAAGAAATCTTCATACATAGATACATACACACAGCAAATATTGGATGACAATTTCATCTTTCATTACCACACGAGGATAAAATTAAGAATATAAGACATAATAATTGTCACAACAAATGAAAAAGAAACTTACTCCGTTTCAACTTCGGCAACAATGTTTTTGTACTGGACAGTTTCGTAGAGGCAGATATCCGCATATTGCAGAACTGTGGGATAGAAACATGTGTATATAAATATACATACATACAGTGGCAGACTTGGTCTAAAAATATTGGTTGTCAGGAGACTAAGGGGGCCCACCCGCAACTACAAGGGGGCCCACCCGCAACTACAAGGGGGCCCACCCGCAACTACAAGGGGGCCCACCCGCAACTACAAGGGGGCCCACTTG
>NC_068985.1:9759869-9760937 GCF_001194135.2 Octopus bimaculoides
CCCGCAACTACAAGGGGGCCCACTTGCAGCTACAATATTATTATTTAATCTTTTTTGTTTGTTAAAAGTATTCTTTTCAACTGTCTACAAACACAGCCAGGCTGAAGTAGTTAATGCGTTCTTCCAGGAGTGAATAAAAAATTCTCACACTTGAGAGGATGGGCCCCTTAGATACTAACATGGGCCCCCATATATGGATTCTAATGGCGCAGGGGCCCACTTGCCATCGAACAAGTTGGCAACCTGGCCAGTCTGCCACTGCATACATACATACATACATACATGGCTAATTCGTGCATTACAAGTGCAATCTGTGAGTAGAACAGTAAAAATATGCAAGACTTTTCTTAAGTTCCAAATGTGAATTTGTCTGTGTTAACTACATCCCAAAGATGAAGCCTTGTAGCTTTGTTAGAAAAAAAAAGAAGAGACATACGCACATGCATACGTAAGAAGAAGAAGAAGAAGAAGATAACACACACATACACACACATCACAAACTGCTTACCCTGAAGCCTGATTTTCTTCGCTTTTTTCGATGTTGGGTTGTCTACACACACGTTTATGTTTATAGTTTCGCCAGAGTAATATTTCTGCAAAAATAAAGGAAACACATTGAACACATCAAAGTGGCCATAGAGTTGTATCTTTCTCTATTGTCAGCTGTCGTTTTGCGCGCGCGCGCGAGTGATGAGGGCTGGAAAATGACGAGGAGAGAACGGTTAGCTATTTAAAAAAATTTAGCCAAGGTTGCACTGATGATCCTTTTCTGCCTCCAGACACCCTTGCCAAGCCGGCGGAGGTAAAGGACATGGAACGCACCCCCTTTCGGTTATTTTTTTTTTTTGCTACAGAAACCCACGTTTTCGACTGCAGAGATTCCGAATCTTTTAAAAAAAAAATTAAAAATCGGTATTTCAAAATTTTACCCCCACCCCTTTTTTTTTTTTTTTTTTTTTTTTTGCATATTCGGAATCTCCGCAGTCGAAAAAGTGGGTTTCTGTAGAAAAAAAGAAAAAACGAAAAAAAAAATTATTAAAAAAATTAAATTAACCGAAATGGGATGCG
>NC_068985.1:9760955-9763786 GCF_001194135.2 Octopus bimaculoides
CTTTACTTCCGCCGCCAAGCCTTTCAGAAATCCACGGAACCCCTTTTAAAAAATCTATGACAGTTGTTTTTTGATTCAACATCAATATAACAAAACTTTGTCCCTGGATGATAACATCTGTGTAAGAAAACCATGTCCCAATGTTGATGTAATAAACAAAATAGATGAGAATGGAAAAATGTAATAGTCAACAATACAAAATATAAGATGGCAATAACATTTATTGTTAAAATAGTATCAAAAATATTTTTTTGACTCTAAATGATCAATCATGATACCACATACGTGTGTATATTTCGCGGTACCCCTTTTGATCTCTTAAATTCCATCAATCAACTTTTGTTTATTAGAAATCAACTCCAATTAATTTTTTGTGTGCGTGTTTTATTTTTCTCTTTAAGTAAAATGAAGTAACGTGCAATAGACGTATATTTAAAACAATTTCAAGCTTGTAAACGGAAATAACTTTAACAAGAGCACTCACCGCTTTATCAAGTGAGCATTCTAGCTTCATGGCTCCAGAGGTAAACTTGAATTCCTTGCTTATTTCTCCATGCGGTTGAGGTTCTTTACGTTCCTCGAGATAAGTCAGTTTCCGAATGGACATCGATACAGAATTTCTGTTCACGAAGATATTTTTAAATTATTGAAATTTTAATCAGACAATACAATATAAAAGTTTCTTCAATGAAATAATACCATTCATTCAGAGTGTTATCCTACTTTTTTTTTTCTTTCCGTCTTAGTTTGAAGGGAAACAGCATCTAAGATGTTGCGGGACCTCTGAGGCTAGTTAGATCAATACAGTCGGTATTCAGGTGGATCAATAGGTTGACTACGGCAGGGTAAAGAAAAAAAAGAAAGAAAAAACGTAGACATTGAAGGAATGCAGGGTAGGTGAGATAAAGCTAGAATAACACGAGAAGAATTATATAGGATCTAGGAGGAGGTAGCGAACAATCAGCTACATCAGAGAGATGTGGGGTTTTCTAGTAGAAGTAATGAAGAAACCAGAGAAAGGAAACTGCGTCAGTTGGCCAGTCGTTCTAGGGTGCTGGTGAATGAGTTTTTACCAACCAACCGAATTGGCTTCTATGGATGTGGTCAAGGGCCTATGTGTATTTAGAAGTAATGGTTACCCTAGATTTATGATTAGTTCTCCAGTGCAAATCTACCAGTGTAAATAGTACCAAAGGTGGGCACTGTTAATCGAAAAGTTAATTTCGTTAACCGTTAATCTGTTAACCAAAAAGTTAATTTCGATAACCGTTAATAATTTAATTCTTTAAAAATGGAACAAAGGTAATCGATAAACCGTTAACGTTAAATTTTATTATAGAAAAAAGAAAAACGAATAAATCAGTTTTTGCTCTAAAACCCCACTAAAAACACCTTTAAGAAGTGCCAAAACTATAAAATCCGTTAACTTCTATTCAATTGAAGTTAACGGGAGTTAACTCAAGTTGACTCGAGTTAACGGAAGTTAATTAGTCCGATAATGATTTCTAAAGTTAACTTAAAAGTTAAATCGTTAACGAAAATGTCAACTTCGTTAATTAATGATTAACAGATTAAGGGTTTGGTACCAAGATTTGCATAATACATACACACACACGCACAAATACAAACACACACTCATATTCGCACACACATATAAAAGGTGGACCGAAATTTAGAGAAAAGTAGCGTTCGCAGAGACCGTCATCTCTCCTTTATATTACCGTTTATGAATTTTCTCATCCAAGCTCTGTCCGACATATGTTGTTACTTGATAGTCAACACCGCAAGGCTAGAAGTACAAAAACAGACAACTTAATATCATTCTCAGTTTCGAGTGAGTGTGAAAAAACACAAAAAGAAGCTTTCAAATAAAGAATGCAATGACTAAGAATATTCTTTTCTACTCTGAGAACAAAGCCCCAAGTTTTTGGGGAGGGTGCCAGTCGATTAGATCGATCCCAGTACGCAACTGGTGCTTAATTTATCGACCCCGAAACGATGAAAGACAAAGTCGACCTCGGCGGAATTTGAACTTAGAACGTAAAGACAGACAAAATACCGCTAAGCATTTCGCCCGTCGGGCTAACGTTTCTTTTTTCTCTATTGCCCACAAGGGGCTAAACATAGAGGGGACAAACAAGGACAGACAAAGGGGTTAAGTCGATTACATCGACCCCAGTGCGTAACTGGTACTTAATTTATCGACCCTGAAAGGATGAATGGTAAAGTCGACTTCAGCGGAATTTGAACTCAGAACGTAACGGCAGACGGAATACCGCTAAGCATTTCTAACGTTTCTGCCAGCTCACCGCCTTAATGGCTAGGAATATAAGACATCAATGGTGGTTAAGTGAATATAGGTTTAAACTTCAATGTCAGAGATGCGTAATTCTTATTCGTAATTTTACTCGTACAGCTTTCTATTCATTTAACTAACAGAAAGAACGCAGAAAGAACCAAGTATGACGAATATGTTATCAGTGCAAAGCTTGTGATGTGTAATTAAACTGAGTATGGGGTATCTTGACGATTCGGGTTTTAATCTTTTCGGAGAAAGAATTGAAGCAACATGGGAAGACAGAGAGGGAGTATATTCACGTTCATCAGTAACATTTATTCATTTACTTGTTTCAGTGATTTGACTGCGGCCATGCTGGGGCACCACCTTTAGTCGAACAAATCAACCCTACGACTAATTCTTTGTAAGCCCAGTACTTATTCCATCGGTCTCTTTTTGTCGAAATGCTAAGTTACGGGGATGTAAACACACCAACATTGGTTGTCAAGCGATGGTGGATGGGGAGACAAGCACAAACATACGCAAATATATA
>NC_068985.1:9764235-9766342 GCF_001194135.2 Octopus bimaculoides
TATATATATATATATATATATATGAGGGGCTTCTTTCAGTTTCCGTCTATGAAATCCATTCACAAGGCTTTGGTCGGCTTGAGGCTCTAGTAGAAGACACCTGCCCAAGGTACCACGCAGTGGGACTGAACCCGGAACCATGTGATTGGGAAGCAAGCTTCTTACCACACAGCCACGCTGCGCCTATTTGTTGATAAAGCTGGAAAAGAAGCTGCAACTTCTTTGCTGGGGGTTTCGGGTTCTGTTACTCGTAAGGGATGCGGTTCAGAGCGATTCTTAAAACACTTCAACCATGACTTACCACAAACTTGGATTTTTTTTAGGTCAGCAAATATACTCTTAGATCTGAATTTGTATTGAATGTGTAAAGGCGCATGACTCAGTGGTTAGAGCGTCAGGCTCACACTCATGAGGTAGCGGGTTCGATTCCCGGACCGGGCTGTGTGTTGCGTTCTTGAGCAAGACACTATTTTACATCGTTCCAGCTCAGTTCACTCAGCTGTAGAAATGAGTTGCGACATCACTGGTGCCAAACTGTATCGGCCCCTTTGCCTTTCCCTTGGATAACATCAGTGACGTGGAGAGGGGGGAGGAGCTGGTATGCATGGGCGACTGCAGGTCTTCCATAAACAACCTTGCCAGGACTTGTGCCTCGGAGGGTAACTTCCTAGGTGAATCCCATAGTCATTCATTATCGAAGGGGTCTTGACCTTATATACGTATATGTATGTAAGTATTGTATGTAGGGAACACAGAGTCATGTACGTAGATCGGTAAATATGCAGGCCGACATATAAGTCCATAGATAGCTGAAGAGAGATAGATAGGCCGAAACAAAAACAGTTAGATATATGTAGTGATAGAATGAGTAAGTGTGAGTTTTGTCGTGAGAGTGTATATTCGGATCTTTTTTAAAACGGGGGCCACATTTTTCATTAATGTTTTACGTAGTGTTTTTGGTACCGAAAGACTTTCAAACTTCGTATACTTATCTATTTTGTGTTATAGAACAGAAAAATATTTTTGTATTCGAATTTATTTCATGTAAAAAATTGTCTTATTTCGATAATTTCAACCAATCACTGACAAGTATTCAGTTGTTTACATTTACTCCTTTGGCTGATTAAGCGATGTAAAGCGTATTTAATTTCCATAGCTTCGTTTTGCTTTTTTCTTTTTAAATTTGCTGTTTTACCCTAACCCTAACCCTAACCCTAACGCTATCACCGATAGAATTGTTTCAGAATCGTTTGTTTATGTAGTCGGCACTTAATGTATATCGGCTGAATGAACGTCAGTGATTGGTTGAAATTACAGAACTACGACAACTTTAACATGGAATAACTTATGGATTTCTTTTTTTTTTAAAGAAGACTAAGAGAAAAAGATGTTTTATATGACACATTCTACCAGTGTTCCAAGTTTCAAAGTGTTTCGTTAATGAAAAATGTGGCCCCCGTTTTAAAAAAGATCCGTATATTCAATAGATATTGTGTTCTCTTTACTTACCGCTCCGTCGTCACCTTCACATGGTTGGATGCACACTGTATCAGGAGTGGTGGTTGGCAGCTGCAATAAACAAGAACATTAATGTTTAAACCAAGCGTCACAACGATCACCCGAACTACACGCAGTCGTTTTAAGACAGTTGACCCTGAATATCTTTCTTCTGTCCCATCACTTGTACAATAGTGCTTCCTGGATAGTCCTTCCTTGCTAATTTCTCTCGGATAATTGTCCGTAGATGATTTTCCCAATAAAGAAACAATAAAAAAAAAGTACAGCTATGGTAGAGCAAATGAATACTAACAAAGCCAGTTTGAATTTATAAATACATGTTTTACTGGTTATTTAACAAGAACTGTCTCAATACCAGTTGAATATTTGGGTCGATATAATCTACTGAAGCCATCAAATTTCCGTCATGAGAAAACCCTTTCATCTTTATGATTGAAATAGCATACGTGCCAACGCGTATGTTTATATGTATGTATTCGACCTTGACATAAAAAAATAATTCGACTTGAAATTCTATAAAGGCATCTTACACCATGAAGGGAGGCGCAATGGCCCAGTAGTTAGGGCAGCGGACTCGCAGTCATAGGAT
>NC_068985.1:9766352-9767887 GCF_001194135.2 Octopus bimaculoides
TCGGATCAACTGGAACCCTCAACGTCGTAAGCGACGGAGTGCCAACACCAACAACAACACCATGAAGTGTGGCGGAGAGAGAGCGAGAGGATAGGAGGCAGACTCAGAAGGGAGTCCTAGCCCCCAAATGCTTACAACGTAGTGAACCCTGTGATATAAACATTCAACTGAATACATCCCCATGTGGGACATCCCTCTCTAGACTAAACCCAGAGCAAAAAACAGTACCCAACCATCATATGATGGACCTGAACCCCCTCCCCCACCCATCCAAATATTGGAATAGCAAAGGACCGGCACATTGTAGGACACAGTTGTAGTATTCAGCATATTGATCGAATAAATCTTGATTAGCAGATACTGAGGAGATCCGGTAGGAGACGCTTTCTACAATAGACTTTAGGACGGAGGGGCGTTGTGGGAGAAGTTCACGTAGTGGAGGTTTTCTCCAGCTTTGTGATATGGGTAGAAGGTTTGGTTTTGTAAGTCCAGGGTAACGTCTAAAAAATTAGCGGTTTTGACGTTGTTACAGGAAGAAATACTGAGGCCGACGTGTATGTGTGTATGGATTGTTTATGACAAAGGAAAATGTACTTGATGCATAGAGTAGAATGTGTGTGTGTGTGTGTGTGTGTGTGTGTGTGTGTGTGTGTGTGTGTGTGTGTGTGTGTGTGTGTGTGTGTGTGTGTGTGTGTGTGTGTGTGTGTGTGTGCGTGCGTGCGTGCGTGCGCGTGCGCGTGTTTGCTTTATTGAAAGTTGAAGTTAACTGAATCTTAGCTCTGAGCTTCACGCTGCCGATTATTCATACGATTGAAGTATGAAGCAACTTGACGACATTACATGCAAAAAAAAAAAAATTATAAATAGGGCATTAGTGATCACGTAGTCTCAATCGGTGGCAACGGTTATTTATAGTTCTCAAAATAGTTAATACAAATATATAAGTCTTAACATGTTAAAAATAGAAAAAAAAATCAATATGTTGCTATATTTGTAAGCCAATAGAAAAAAATGTACTTGAATGGCTATAAAATAATCGTCATATGGGAAATTCCATTAATACTAAAGATAACTTCACAGCATAATTATCACAAAACTATTATATTAGTCATTGTTAATCTCATCGAATCAATATATCATGTGATGATGACGTCGAGTGCATGGTGATTAGCAAGTCAAATATTAATCTCATCAGAAAGAGGAGCGGATTCGCTTTGGGATGCAAAATTGTAATAAAAATTATACACATGTAACGTAAGTGTCGCAGTAGCATTCAACGTCCTGATTAACATGAGATAAACTAAAATCGATAAACACTGCAACGAAAGAAACTGTAGATTATGAGTCAACGAGGGAACCTTCTTCCAACCACACCCTTGCATTTTACAAATCTAAATTACAATTACTCAGTTTAACGTGACCGATCACCAAACTACCATGAGTATTTAGGGCAAGACTCCTATTGCTCTTTTTATAGAAAATTTAAGCCTTTAATATGTGTGTGTGTGTGTGTGTGTGTGTGTGTGTGTGTGTGT
>NC_068985.1:9768039-9772719 GCF_001194135.2 Octopus bimaculoides
CTCTCACGTGGGGAAAAAAAGGAAAAAAGAAAGACTTTTCTTCGTGTTTTCCTTCCCCCTCTAACCAAGCCTCCAAAAATTTTCCACATATACATAATTATATAATTCGGAGGGGTCGATAAATTAAGTACCAATCGCGTACTGCGGTCGATCTAATCGACTGGACCCTCCCTCAAAATTTCGGGCCTTGTGCCTAAAGTAGAAAAGAATATTCTTTCTAATTTTTCGTCTGTCTTTACGTTCCGAGTTCAAATTCCACGGAGGTCGACTTTGCCTTCCATCCTTTCGGGGTCGATAAATTAAGTACCAGCTGCGTACTGGGGTAGATCTAATCGACTTGCACCCTCTCTCAAAATTTCGGGCCTTGTGCCTAGAGCAGAAAAGAATATTTTTTCTAATATTGGCACAGGGCCAATAATTTTAAGAGGGTGCTAGTCGATTATATCAACTCTAGTGCTCAACTGGTACTTAATTTATTGACCCCAAATGGATGAAAGGCAAGGTCGACATCGGCGGAATTTGAACTCAGAACGTAAAGAGGAGGAAAATACTGCTAAGCATTTTTTTTCCGGCGTGCTAATAATTCCCCCAGCTTACCGCCTTAAATCTTGTTATAAATTACAAAAGATTTCTTATTTCAAAATCCATTGCGGGTTTGCATGTTACCCCCAAACCAGCAGCTTTATACTACTGACACTTGTGCCATACTTTCTCCATCGCTAGATTTGATCATTGGCAGCAGGAATGTGAATGTAGTAACAGTTCTTGACAGACTGGCAGTTCGGTACTGACATCGAATATCACAACATACTTGGCCGCTGTACCCGACAAACTAAAGTACTGGCAATACAGGTTCTGCGACGTACTGAGATCTAGCGGAGGGGTGGTTTCAGTCTAGTTTATTCTGTACTGAAACATCTGCTTCTCTAGCTCTAGTAGCGGGTGCTTCCGAGCCAAGCAAAGATCTTGATGAATATCGGAACTATCGAATTGGATTTCTTACAAAAGTGAAAAACCTTATGAATTAAGAAGGGATGAAAAAGTGAGTGAAAGACATTCAAAACTTCTTAATTCTTTGTTCTGTTTGAAATCTACCAAATTGGTTTTTGGTACTTTTATTGGTGCATTTTGCGCAATAATCAGGTCAGGTCTTTGCTCTGGGGATGTTATCCCCACTCTACTAGTCTCAGAAGCTCTGAGAGAAGTCCTAACTGCTGCCATTTTCCCACCGATGAAGTCGTTTTTGAAATAAAAGACGGAATAACTGAAATTAAAAGGGCTGTACCTGAAAATCGAAACCGAAGCGCAGGGTTACTTTTTGAAAATTCCATTCTACTTTACTGTGATTTTTCATTTAAATTCGTGATTGTATGATTTACAAGGTCAGTAAGTTAGTGATGTCCTGCAGCTTAATCAATCACATCAACTGTGTAGAAATATGCGAATAAGAAGATGTTAATGTATTATAATACATAACCTCAATTGTTGCTAACGAAATCACGTGATTATTATTTTTATATTAATCTTATAATACGCATATAGACTAGCTTTTAATACTATCCTAACATAATCTAAAAGTACAATCTAAATCCAAGTAGATATTTTGCTATAATCCTTAGACATCAAATTCAAGATTTGAAAATGTGGTAAGTTCATTTGAAGCAGTAAAATGACGTCAGATTCAAGGGATTAAGACTTATTGTTAATCTTTGCGCATTGAGGAAAATACTGAAAGATAGAAGGAAAAGTTGGACGGTTCTGTAAAATATACTATCAGACATTCGCTGTTTTAAAGTTTGACTTATATTGGTATAAATTAAAGAACGCACACAAAAAATAAACTATTACAAAAACTATCTATATAGCATCTGTAAGAATACACGCATACACACACAAACAGCTTCCAGCCTTACCTATGTGTGTGTGTGCATGTAAATACGCACACACACACACACACACACACACACACACACACACACACACATATAGTTGAAATTTACAGAAAGACAAAAGACGAATACAGGTGTGTAAACAACAAGCAGGTGTATTAGTTTGACGCTCGGGAAGGTGAAAAAGTCTTTTACGTTTCGAGCCTACGCTCTTCAACAGAAAGGAACACGATGAAATAAACAGAGAGAAAATAATTTTAAAAACTTGTGGATTTAGCGGTCAATCAGGGCTCTTATATATATATAAGAGCTTACTTCCAAAACCAGATCTGTGCATCGGAATGACTTTTGAGTAATTGTTTAAAACAACAACTTGAATATATCTGATTTTGATTGGAATACTAAGATTCGCCTCCTGTTTATATGGCATCTATCCCAGTTTGACTGAAAAACATTTCACGTGCCTGAAGCCAGCAGCTTGCTGTAGACTGTGTTTTGATGGTTATCGTGAAATCGACCAAATATGTTTTTATACCGGTTTTGAAAAGTAAGCTCATATATATATATATATATATATATATATATATAATATAGATTCTTCTGCGGGGCAGAGTCCTCAACCGATTTATAGCAACTTTTTAAAACAAGTTGTATAGGCTTTTAGAGAAAAAGCTGCGGTATACGGGTGGTAATTTATTAATAATGATAATGAGCTAGGTTTGGGAACGGCAGATTTGCATGGTTTGGTGAGGAGAGAAAACAACCGATTTGCATGGTTTTGGTTCTGTTGGGAATCTGCTGATTATCATGGTTTGGTTAAGAGGGGAAAGAAAAATCTACTTTACGTGTCGTCTATCACTTTTCTATTTCGCGATAAGCTTATCAAAAGGTCTTTCTACGGAGTTGTGTAACGATCCTAATGGTTAATATTATAGTGTGTTCCCTGACATATTTAATAACTAAATAGCAAACTATTTGATAGGACTGTGTACCAAATAGGATTTGTTTTGGTTTTGATATCACAATGATTTACTGTGTGATAATTAAGAAAAAATAATTAGTCGATTCATGCTGATAATATTGGTTCAGATTTTGACACGAGGCCAACGATTTTATTTAGGGGAGGAGGTATATCGTTTACATCGACCCTAGTGCTCAACTGGTACTAATTTCATCGACCCCACCACGAAAGGTTGAAAAGCAAAGTCAACCTTGGTGGAATTTGAACTCAGAGCGTAAAGACGGACAGAATGCTGCTAAGAGTTTAGCCTGGCATTTTAACGATTCTGTCAGCTCACCTATTTTTTTTCATGTAGATAATATTGATTTCGAATTTTAGCACTAGGTCAACAATTTCGGGGAAGGGAATAAGTCGATGTAATCGACCCCAGTCCTCAACTGGTACTTAATTTATCCACCTCGAAAGGATGAAGAGCAAAGTCGACCTCGGCGGAATTTGAGCAGAGAATGTTTTGATGAACAAAATACTGCTAAGCATTTTGCCCGGCATTTTAACCATTCTGCCAGTACGCCATCTTTTATCCTGCAGATAACATTTAAAGAACAGAAAACAGCAAACTCACGTCGAAATGGAATGGAACAGCATTTGAGCCAATCTTGGCAAGAAGTCGAGCCTGTAGTTTGGTAAGTAGGTGTTTGTTTTCTTCTAAAGGAGGGTACAACTGCATTTGTTTCACTGCGAAGTCCTTTCGGAATGACATTCCCATCACATCCAAGTCTTCTCGTCCATATCGGAAAGCAACGACAATGATGCCGAAGACCTTTCGATTCTTGAGATATTCAGGATCAACGACAATAATGCCATCTGGAACAATGGTAGAAAGTTGACACAAAAAATATTATATGATATATCGAACTCGAAACGTAAAGTAAATACACAGTTAAGGAATCTCAGGTGAAGCTCATAAATATTTGGCCATTTTACTCACCGATGTTGTCTACCCATGATCCGTGGTCATAGTAATCTCGTCGTCCCAGATAGGTTGTCAACTGAAATAAAGAAAGATTTGATTATCAATATGAATGTATGTATATGTGTGTGTGTTATCTGCCCATGAATATAATATACAATAACGTTTTTATAAGAATAAGTGTGTATCACAACGATGTAATCACCAACATTATCGCAGCAAGCCGAGGTAACTTCTGTGTGGTCAATCGACTTGCTAGAAATAGCGGCTAAATCTCCTTCGAATTACAGTCAACAGTTTTAAAAAGAAAGGACGCGTTGGATAGTATGCTCCTTTATATATTAAAATACAAAATAGTCACGGTTGTTGTAATGCCTTCTATAGCAGTTTTACTGAAGCAGCGCTGGTATGGGTTAAACAAAACTATTAGAGATATCTTAAAATAAAGCTATTGGAACAACAGCATTGTCACCAGCACCTGCAGCAGCAACGGTAACAACAGCAACAACAACATGGCCCCTCATTGGCTTAGCTAATTACGCAGTCTCGGTACTTATTCTTTACTCTTTTACTTGTTTCAGTCATTTGACTGCGGCCATGCTGGAGCACCGCCTTTAGTCGAAGGAATCGACACCAGGACTTATTCTTTGTAAGCCTAGTGCTTATTCTATCGGTCTCTTTTGCCGAACCGCTAAGTTACGAGGACATAAACACACCAGCTTCGGTTGTCAAGCGATGTTGGGGAACAAACACAAACACACAAACATATACACACACATACATACATACATACATACACACATACATACAAATGTTAGATCTTATTTCCAATCCTCTCTAAACGACCCGTTTGTGTGTGT
>NC_068985.1:9772938-9780364 GCF_001194135.2 Octopus bimaculoides
CAATTGTAATAATCCTTACTACTGGAAGGACAAGGCCTCAAATTTTGGGGGAAGGGATTAAGTCGATTACATCGACCCAAGTGCGTAACTGGTACTTGTTTAATCGACCCTGAAAGGATAAAAAGCAATGTCGACCCGGCGGAATTTCTTCTCTACTCTTGGCACAAGGCGCGAAATTTTAGGAGAGGGGGCCAGTCGATTAGATCAACCCCAGTACGCAACTGGTACTTAATTTATCGACCCTGAAAGGATGAAAGGCGAAGTTGACCTCGGCAGAATTTGAACTCACAACGACTGCTGCTCTTCCATAAACAACCTTGTCCGGACTTGTGCCAGGGAGGGTAACTTTCTAGGCGCAATCCCATGGTCATTCATGACCGAAGGGGGTCACCCATGTGGCACAGATTCAAAGACCTTCTTGTCATCAATCCCACGACACGACAAGTTGGTCTTTTAGCATACTTTCACATACTCCAGCACAATGTTATTAACTTTAAATTGATCAATTCTCCTGTAGGGTTTAGACTCTACAGGGATCACATTGTTCTGTAAATCTTCAGTTATCCTCTTGAAGATATTTTTGAAAGCAGTTTGTAAGTTACTGACAGTCAAGCGACAGAACAAGATTATCCTCTTTTCTTTGTTCTTTGATTAGAGTCAGACATATCTGAAAACAAGACGGTTATATCACCCCGAAAGCATAAGAATATGATGGTCGAAGGAAACAAGCTGATGTTACTTCAAGGGTGTTAAAATTCCGCTCACATCATACAGATAAACGTTGCTTTGATACGGGAATCATATAAGGTCTGTGTGTATCGAACAAAACAGCTGATTTGAAGGAAAGACATATTCATTCTTGTGGACAATATAAAGATATAGAAACACAAGATATTGGGCGACGAAGTTAGAAATCGAGGCTGCACAGAGTGTTCTACTTCATTTAGAAATGTTATATGTAAGGGCAAATGGCATTGATGTTATAAGGTTGATTTGATGGTAGTGTAAGGCGGCGAGCTGGCAGAATCGTTAGCACGCCGGGCGAAATGCTTAGCGGTATTTCGTCTGTTTTTACGTTCTGAGTTCAAATTCCGCCGAGGTCGACTTTGCCTTTCATCCTTTCGGGGTCGATAAATTAAGTATCAGTTGCGTACTGGAATCGATTTAATCGACTGGCTCCCCCCCCCCCCAAATTTCGGGCCTTGTGCGTAGAGTAGAAAAGGATATGATGGTAGTGTTAATAAACTATAATTATTAATCATCCGATGAACATAACAATAAGTTAATGATGTCGATATTACTTGTATTGCTCATCATAGTACTTTGGAGATGTCATATCTCACAAGTATCTAGACGTCTAGGTTGTGCCGTTATAGAGAATTTGATTACATTCTATAATGAGAGAACAGGAATTAACAGCTTATAAATATATATCCTTGACACATTAAAGTAACTTCTGTGAATAACAGACAATCTTTTAAAAAGACCATCTTAAAACCAGCATAAAATATCAAATGTTACATGCAATGTATAGAGAGAACTACAACAGCGTGTTATAATATCTATGGTATTAATAACATCTTACTAATCTTAACAGCATAACACTTAAACAATTTCTTGTGCGCTTGCATACAATATATACAAAAGAAAATATGGGGTTGAATAAACAATATATTGCTTCAAAATATAGAAGTAATCGATGTCGAATAGACGATTGGAAGGGTAAATTAAATTATGCAATATTTAATTGCGTAACGAATGAAATGCGATAAACACAAATGATAGTAGATAACCGTTGAAGAAGAATGAAGAAAAATACATCTTGTATGATAAGTAAATGTAGCATAAAAACTTAAGAAACAGGACTTGAAACAATGACTGTTTTAATTGACTAGAAATGGAGAAAGATCGGGGAAAACAGTTACTCTTTTACTTGTTTCAGTCATTTGACTGCGACCATGCTGGAGCACCGCCTTTAGTCGAGCAAATCGACCCCAGGACTTATTCTTTGTAAGCCTAGTACTTATTCTATCGGTCTCTTTTGCCGAACCGCTAAGTTACGGGGACGTAAACGTACCAGCATCGGTTGTCAAGCAGTATTGGGGGGACAAACACAGACATACAAATATATATACATATATATGACGGGCTTCTTTCAGTTTCCGTCTTCAAAATCCATTCACAAGGCTTTGGTCGTCCCGATGCTATAGTAGAAGACACTTGCCCAAGGTGCCACGCAGTGGGACTGAACCCGGAACCATGTGGTTGGTAG
Source organism: Octopus bimaculoides (assembly GCF_001194135.2). Taxonomy (NCBI): domain Eukaryota; kingdom Metazoa; phylum Mollusca; class Cephalopoda; order Octopoda; family Octopodidae; genus Octopus; species Octopus bimaculoides. The sequence continues at coordinate 9,775,211 of NC_068985.1, forward strand.
GCAAGCTACTTACCACTACTTTACTCCTGCGCCGCAAGACTATGCTGTTTACAAAATGGTAGTGTATAAGACATGATGAAAACGTAGAAGGAGAAAAAAATAGTCACTAAAGAAAAACTACAGCCATTTTGAATTCTTTTTTTTTTTCAAAATGATCTAAAATAATAGAAGACGATTCAAAAATTTAAATTGAGAATATTATGTTATCTGATTTAAAGCTTGCTCTTAATAACTTAGAAGACTGGAAAAAAAAACTGGCATTGACGATACTAAATTTTAGTTAGTTGTTATTTGGTATACTACGCTGCCACATAACCTCCACCTCTGATACCCTTGAGGAGAATTCGAACAAAGTACCTCGATGAGTTCTTGCTTGTTGGACAACAATGACCATTACGACAAAAAAATGGGTCTTTGTCACTGTTTCCCCATCATTTGATTGTCTGTAATTTATGAACTACTCTCCAAAATATTTTCAATTGGATAATAAAAGATTCTTTTCTACTCTAGGCACAAGGCCCGAAATTCTTGGGAGGGAACCAGTCGATTGGATCGACCCCAGTACGCAACTGGTACTTAATTTATCGACTCCGAGAAGATGAAAGACAAAGTCGACCTCGGCAGAATTTGAACTCAGAACATAAAGACAGACGTAATACCACTAAGCATTTCGCCCGGCGTGCTAACGTTTCTTATTCTTTACTGTTCACAAGGGGCTACACACAGAGGGGACAAACAAGAACAGACAAACGGGTTAAGTCGATTATATCGACTCCCAGTGCGTAACTGGTACTTATTTAATCGACCCGAAAGGATGGAAGGCAAAGTCGACCTCGACGGAATTTGAACTCGGAACGTAAAGACAAACGAAATACCGCTAAGCATTTCGCCCGGCTTGCTAACGTTTCTGCCACCTCACCGTCCTTGGATTGTAAACGATTTACAAAAGCAGTTGAATTCTTCTTGGTCAGAAATAGTGACAACCTAAATCCTGAGGAACAACTGACCAGCTTCTGGTTATCAAGACGACTGGGGTTAATACAAAAGAACGTGGGAAAAAGAACGAAACAAAACAACTTGTCGCATTAATGGATCGATTAAAAACATTACCTCTGATTCTGTGCCACATAACTAGTTTATCAAAATACTATAAATTCAATAATTTAATGACGCTTTGTGACTGCCATTAAAACAACTGTGATGACGTAGTTAATAGTTTTTAGTTTTTACAGTTACCAATAACACCACGACTGTAAGCCTCGGGTCATAAAAATATCAACGGAGACATTCCCGAATGGCACTTAATATGGTCTCCATTTTATCGTATGCTTGTTGCTTTTCTGTTGGCTAAGAAATATATCAATTTGAGTTGCTACATATCAAAAGAAAGGATAAGGCTTATTCGCCATTTCCTATTCTTGAATCACCTAAAATTGTATAGTACAATTGGTTCCTGGTTTCATAGGCACATCAGTATTGTTAGGTAATTCAACAAGGGCATTAAGATGTCCTTTGAACTGGGAAAATACGAGTAGCTGACTATAAAAAGAAGGAGACCGGCAAGTCGAAATTTTAATGCCCCTCCTCCCCAAAAGGAGATAAAACATGAACCGTTACCCATAACAAGGTTTTCCGTTTTGATATCGACATTTTTTTTATCAGAAAAGACAGAAATAAACAAATAATAATCGACAAAGTATCCCGTCACCTATTACAAAATCTACGTCTTTTATTAGTTGAGGTGGGTAAATTATGTGACAATGTCTCCTATTTCCAGATATAACCTTTTCTTTTAGTAAAATAGACAAAGTTAGAGAAATTAAACACGTGACAAGGTTTTCTATTTCTACTTATTTTTTGGTTAGAAGACACTGGGGTGGGCAAATTATATCCATGACAACGGTTCCTATCCTAGATATAAATGTTTCTTTTGTTAGAGAGGCCGAAAGGTGCTCAAGTTAAACATGTGACAAGTGTTTCTCTTTCTCGCCATAATTTTGTTTTAACCTCGCTTATGTTCCTCGTTACTGCCAGAAGGTGTGACAATGACCGAATGATTTATTGTTTACCTGATTTCGTAGGGATAAATTAAGTTTTGTATGATCTTACCTTTCCGTTTGGGGAGCTTTTCTTGTAAACCCTGATATAAAAGAAACAAAAGAGATCAAGTTAAAAATAATGTAAATAGGATGAAAAAAACAAGAGTTAATTATCAATAAAAGTTAATTATCAATAAAAAACGAATTGATTAATATATTTTTATCGATCTGTTTTCTAAGCTGAAAGAAATTATTCAACGAAGGCCACTAGAGACATGGTAAGATGGTTCTTAGCGAATGCTAGGTTGTGGCAACGACAGGTGTGTTATTTGATAAATTGCTTTTAATATTTGAACAAGGCCAGCGATTTTGAGGGTCGGGTAAGTCCCCCATTGCTGGGCTGGTTCTAATTTCATTGATACTGAACAGATGAAAGGTAGAGTCGACGCGGCGGAATTTGAACTCAGAACATATGAGCCGAAGGAGATGCTGCTAAGCAGTCTGTCCGGTGTGGTGCGGTAACGATTCTGCCAGCACATCGCCTTCGGATGTTAGTTGACAATATTAAATTAATTAAAAGAAATATGTATTGGGTTGGTGCCTAATTATTGCAGCTTTTTTTCAACAAATTTTATTCAACAAAAACAAAAACAATATTTAACAAAAACATCTTCAAATGACGTTCTGACCGTCTGCCAAGCAAACGGGAAGCAATAATTGAAGTAGATGGTGAATATGCTCCGGAATAATCATTTAAAGATGTTTTTGTTAAATATTGTCATTGTTTTTGTTGAATAAGATTTATTATAAAAAACTGCAATAATTATGTACCAACCCAATAATTCAACACTACTCTCATGTCTGAAGGATTTCTTCAGTACCGAGCTTTTACCCAGGTGGCCTGGGTTCGATTCCCGACATGGGAACGTGATGCCAATTGGGATAGCGAGCTGGCAGAATCGCTAGAGCGTCGGAATAAATGCTCTGTGGTTTTTCACCTGATTTTTTTTTTTACGTTCTCTTTTCAATTCCAAAATAGTTGGCTTTGCCTTTCATTCTTTCGGGTTCGATAAAATAAATTACCAATCACATTTTGGGATCGATGATATCGATTAATCCCTTCCACCCAAAACTGCTAGCCTTGAGCCAGACTCAGAAACCAGTATTTAAAAAGAGCAGAGAGAAATATTTAAGTGAAGAGACACATAGCTAGCTACTTAGATATATAACTAGATAGATAGATAGATAGATAGATAGATAGATAGATAGATAGATAGATAGATAGATAGATAGATATGTTTCTTTATTGGCCACACAGGGCTGAACACAGAGGGGACAAAATACAAAATAGAGCTTTCTTTTTTGGAAAGGAAAGAAAAAAAGTGGGGTAGAATTTCGATCAAAAGGGATCGTGAAAAAAAAAGTGGGGAAGCCGATCAATAGGGATCGTGTATCACAGAAATGTCATAATGTAAAATGGGAAACAGATTAGGTTTATCCATGGAAAGAAAAGCCTACGGAAAAGACCACGGTAACCTCGGGCAATAATGTCATGCAAAAAACACATTACAGTAAGTAACTCTTTTTTCCTTTCTTTTTTCTGGTTCATAGGATTATGCTCAAGGTGGCTCCGTCATTCACACGTGCCATCCTTGCTGCATTCATCCATCTTTTCTTGAAGCATTCACTAAACAAAACTTCCCTCTCTACTCTTACCATCCTCTTCAAGTGATACTTGAAGTCGATGAGAGATTGACCAGATAAACGGATCGATAGATAGAGAGATAGATAGATAAACGGATACATATACGGATAGATAGATAGATAGATAGATAGATAGATAGATAGATAGATAGATAGATAGATAGATACATATACGGATAGATAGATAGATAGATAGATAGATAGATAGATAGATAGATAGATAGATATGTTTCGTTATTAGCCACACAGGGCTGAACACAGAGGGGACAAGTTACAAAGTAGAGCTTTTCTTTTTGCGGGAAGAGAAGGAAGGAAAAAAATTATAAAAAATAAAATAAAGGTGGCGGCGGGAGGTTTTCGATCAAAAGGAATCGTAAAAAAAAAAAACGACCAATAGGGATCGTGTATCACAGAAATGTCATGATGTAATGTGTAAAGGGGGAAACAGATTAGGTTTATCCGTGGGAAGAAAAGTCTAAGGAAAAGACCACGGTAACCTCGGGCAATAATGTCATGCAAAAAAACGCATTACAGTAAGTGACTCTTTTTTCCTTTCATTTTTTGGTTCGTAGGATTATGCTCAAGGTGGCTCCGTCATTCACACGTGCCACCGTTGCTACATTCAACCATCTTTTCTTGAAGCATTCAGTAGACAGAACTTCCCTCTCTACTCTTACCTTTCTCTTCACGTGATACTTGAAGAACTTGATGAGGGATTCACCAGAAAGGAAAGTGTTTGTCTCTAGACCTTTCAGATGCGTCCACCATACACATTCTTTCGCCATAGCCGCAAGTACGATGAAAATGGCTCTTCTTTCCCGTTTCAAGGAAGTAGGCGCGACAATATTCACGATAGACTCGGCTGATAAACTGAGTCGTCCCACACGCGATAGGAGTCGTTCGACATAAGCCCACAGGTCGGAAATGGTTGGACACTGTACGAGTGCGTGCAGAACGGTTTCGTCGCTCTGACCGCAGCTCGGGCAAGTCGGCCCCTTGTTTCTCGAGCCATGCCTGTAGAGCTTATCCCGAACGGGTAGCGCTTCCCGATAGCACTGCCAAGCCAGAGATCTCTGGAAGTTGTCCATAGGTCCCGCCGCGAAACAGGCGGGTCAGGTATTCCTCGTCGACGCCCTGGTTCGCACCGAGATCGTCGTCGTACTTCCATGCCATACAAGCAGGAGAACCCAGTCATGGCTGTCAGACAATTTCTGCGACCACATCCCCCCTAACATCTGGCCACCTAACTCCCCAGACTGCAACCCCTTGATTATTATGTGGGGGCGCAGTTAAGCCAACAAAACTCCTTTGTAACACCAGAGATGAACTGAAGGCAAGGATTATGGCAACATTCACCAACTTAAACAAGGAGACCATCCAGAAGAGTTGCAGAAGATTCTGAAGTCGTCTG
>NC_068985.1:9780374-9781796 GCF_001194135.2 Octopus bimaculoides
TAAACAAGGAGACCATCCAGAAGAGTTGCAGAAGATTCTGAAGTCGTCTGGAAGCTGTGGTTGAAGCCAATGGCAATTTTATTAAATAAATTTACTCTTTAGTGTTTCAAGATACTTTTATGTAATTTTGGTAAATATATTTGTTAAAATGAGATATCAGTGTTCACTTTTGCGTAATTTAGACGACAAATTATTCACCAAAGCACATATATATACGTGTGTGTGTGTGTGTGTGCATAGAATATGTAGGCATTAGCGTAGCTGGGGGCGGGGTAGGTCCAATCCGGGCGGCACTTTTAAAGGGGTGGAACTTTTGGGTCTGCTGTAGGCAATATGTGTCTTTTTGTGGGGTCAGGGAGCGGCAAACGGAAGTGTCGCCCCGGGCGGCACATACTCTAGCTACGCTAGTTTATACAGATATAGTAGAAGACACTTGCCCAAGGTGTCACGCAGCGGGACTGAGCCCGGAACCATGTGGTTGGGAAGCAAGCTTCTAAACACATAGTTACGTCTGCGCCGAATACGTGTATATGTGCATGTGCGTGTATGTGTGAGTATGTGTATGTGTGTGTGTGTGTGTTAAAGAAATTTTATACGTTCGCTGTATAAGTTTTAAATTCAACTTAATTCGTTGTTAGTAATTGATAGTGTAAAGCTTAAAGTAATATCATTACTATATAATTAAGCATTTAAGTGGATTACTGATCTCAGTTTTTAATTTCTTATTACAGATTACCCATGGATGGTGTGAATTATTGGCAATATTCCATCAAATATCCTAGTTTCATTTCACCCAGAAAATATTCTTTTCTACTCTTGGCACAAGGCCCGGAATTTTTGGGGAGGGAGTCAGTCGATTAGATCGACCCCAGTAGGCAACTGGTACTTAATTTATCGACCTCTGAAAGGATGAAAGGCAAAGTCGACCTCGGCGGAATTTGAACCCAGAACGTAAAGACAGACGAAATACCGCTAAGCATTTCGCCCGGCGTGCTAACGTTTCTGCCAGCTCGCCGCCTTTTTCAGGCAGAGGCCAAAATTACGAGACCAATGCGTTTTCCCTCTATGGCAGATTTTCAAAATTACTTGTTTCGGTCATGTTGGAGCACTGCTTTGAAGAGTTTAGCCCAGTACATATTTATTAACTTTAGTTCTTATTCTATCGGCTTCTTTTGCTGAACTGCTATGTTACAGGACGTAAACAAACCAACAACGGTTGTCTAGCGGTGATGGGGGGGGGGAACAGACACAATACAAACACAAAGAAACGAACACAATTAGTAACATGCATACGCCCATACATAAATACATACATACATGCATACATACATACACACATGCATACATACATACGTACATGCGTACATACATCTATAGGCAGACAGACAGACAGACAGACAGACAAACAGATAGATAGACAGA
>NC_068985.1:9781806-9783610 GCF_001194135.2 Octopus bimaculoides
CATACGTACATGCGTACATACATCTATAGGCAGACAGACAGACAGACAGACAGACAAACAGATAGATAGACAGATAGATAAATAGATAGATACATACATACATACATACATACATACAGACGTACATACATAGAGAGAGAGAAAGAGAGAGAGAGAGAGAGAGAGAGAGAGAGAGAGAGAGAGACAGACAGACAGACAGACAGACAGACAGATAGATAGATAGATAGATAGATAGATAGATAGATAGATAGATAGATAAAGTATTCAACCCAGTAAACCCACGGGTTTTGTGGGTGCGATTTTGTGTGACGTTTGGAAAACGTAAAAGCAGGCACCCACATGGTTTTGTGTCTATAGCTTTGCTAAGTGGGAGAAACTTCGTTATTTGCAGTCATAAACACAAACCATGTGGCCTCCCCTTTTCAGCGTCTTCCAGGGTTTCCGTCAAATGAAATCACTCCCGCTGAAGCTTAATCGTAGGCTGAAATGGTTAAAAACAACGGAACGGAAAGATGATTTTCGAGCAACGAAAACACTGAATCACGTGTTTAGTAATGGCGTATATGAAGTAGGCGAGTGTTCTCTCGAATCCTTTGAGATTTCCAAGATAACTACAAAATCTAAGCCGCATAATTGTGATAAAACTTTAGTTCTATCTTCATTGTCTGCTGTAATTAAAGACGTCCTGACGCACAGTGAATAGGAAATTACATAGGTAATCTCTTTGAGTGACTCATCAACATCGACGTGCAATGATGAAATGGTGAAAGATGGACAACTGCAAAGGAAGCAGTTTTCATTAAAAATCGATGACTATTTTTAGGGATAATAACGTCCTTCAGAATGTTTGCCTCAAGAGGCAATGCTTTTTGACAAGAGGCTGAAAACAGATACGAACAATGAAACCATCTTTCAAGAAAATGATATCATCATCATCATCGTTTAACGTCCGCTTTCCATGCTAGCATGGGTTGGACGATTTGACTGGGGACTGGCGAACCAGATGGCTGCACCAGGCTCCAATCTGATTTGGCAGAGTTTCTACAGCTGGATGCCCTTCCTAATGCCAACCACTCCGAGAGTGTAGTGGGTGCTTTTACGTGCCACCGGCACGAAGGCCAGTCAGGCGGGTACTGTAATAAAAATTGTCAAGTTTTGTCAAATCAAATGTAGGTGCTGAAGAATAGAAATTGCAATGGCTTCCAAAAACGGCAATTGTATTTATTGCATTGTTGTACCTTGTGAAAGGATTGCGACATTTCTGGATTGTACGAGACTAAACGAATTGTTGGTTGTTGCCGGATTAAAGCTTAATTTGCTGAATAGTCACAAGAAAACCGCACATGCATACATACATACATACATACATACATACATACATACATGTATACGTACATACTTTGAACTATTGGGAAATCTGCAGTTACTCTATCCGGGTTACAAGTTCTGTAATATAATTATTTGGGCCCTGGGATATGTAACACACCGCCTAAATACCAATCTTGAGAAATTAGGCTTCTCAAAACCAGAAATGAGAAAGCTAATTCGAAGACTACAGATCCAATCCATCACTGGAACTGTAAAAATCTGTAAAACTTACCAGAAGTTTATCATTTAAATATATACGTGCACGTCTATATATGCAAGTATCTGCATGAGAAGACATGCATAGAACAAAACATAAATCTGCACGTATACATACACACATACATGCATACATACGCATATATACATATTTATGTATCTACCTATCCAGCAATCTGTCTTCAAGAATATATATATATATATATATATATATATGTAT
>NC_068985.1:9783813-9786861 GCF_001194135.2 Octopus bimaculoides
TGTGTGTGTGTGTGTGTGTGTGTGTGTGTGTGTGTGTGTGTGTGTGTGTGTGTGTGTGTGTGTGTGTGTGTACACCCGTGCATTTACATATCGGTTTGTTCAGCTAGTTGAACGAACTGACAGACGAAACCTCGACGAAACTTGAAACCTCGGTCAACTTGATCTTCGCAATATATTTGTCTCTAGTCTCAGCATGGAATCATCCCCTTAAAACATGTTCCGTTGTCTTTCTTAAACGTATTTTAAAATAACTATTTTACCGCACGTACACACAGACATACACACAAGTCAACACACACGGATATATTTGCATATATTTTCCTATTAAATAAACGAGTTTTACAGTATTTTTTATATATCTATATTTGTGTGTCCGTGTGTGCATATATTATATATAATTTTTGCCATGTTTCTTTTTGAGAGCTACCATTTAAGGCAAAATTCCACTACGTAGAGTAGAATAGATTTGTATATTTATGTATAACATTTATGCATACAGTGAACAATAAGTTATGAAGTCAAAAATTAAAAGGGAAAATAGTTTATGGTATATCTTATGTAGAACGCAAAAAGGGTAGTTAAAAGATTAGTGGTGGAAGCTACCGGGGACAAATTATACATTTATTACCAAAAGAAGCCAAATGTCAATGCTCAAAAATAGCATTGTAACGATTCTGCTATCTATAGTCCTGCTGGCTTAAGAAAACATTATCCAAATAAGGGCATTACAAATGTCTACGGTAACAGACTGCCATATTTTACTTCTATTCTTTCTGATTCTGATTTCGTTTTGAGTGCAGATCATGCGGTTACAGGATCGATATATGTCATGGTTATACAACAGATGTAAGAAAATCGATAGGCGGCATTTCGAACATTACAAAATTAATAGTTAAATGAAATAAAGAATGTATTGTTTCATGCGATTTATTTTTGAAGCTAATTTACCTGTCTTGCATATTTTAATCTTTTAATGTACATCTTTAACGCTAGCGAAATTCAGTAAATGTACTTATCAAGGTTGTTATTTTAATCCACTCGCAGTTTTAAATAATACAGCCTTGAGCATATTTCAGTAGATTAACTGATTAAATATTGCTTTTGTATAAATATTTATACAACTTTAAAAAATGACAATCGAAACTTGCATTATTATAAATTATTTTCCAGCTGATAAAACAATATTGATTATTGCTACTCCTCTTGGCTGGATCTTTCGATGATTTTTACATCGTTGCTTCACAATCATGTCAGCTTCAAATACCTAACACAACATCTGAGTTTAATCCATCGATTTAAAACAAAATCAAGCAAAAATGGAGAGAACTTTCTTTTTATGAATTCCATCTATTATGGCGGGATAAGTAAACCGCTTTACATGTAAGATGTAAAGTGAGGCTCACAATTTAACGATAAAAGGGGTAAAGAACTATGTTTTTGAAGCGTTAGTTGTTGTTTTTCCCTGTATCGACCTTGATATAACAGACCCTTGATCAAAAGCATTCAAATCTCTTTCAGAGTCAAGATATACTTTCTCAATCAACAACTGCTAACTCTGTACAAGGCTCAAATGAAAAGTAGCCCCTCAGCTGGGGTGACGCCGATGTTGCTTCAGACACAGACGTCATAGATTTCGTCTAAAGAAAGACCACCCGATTGACAGGTTTGGAGTCGCTCTTCAACACACGCACCAACAGACATGTGCCACAGATATGCTATCTCTATTTTCTGCCTCTGTCTATCGATACAACAACAGCCCCTTCCTTCGCAAGCTGGTATCATACCATCTCGATTTGGCCCCTTTCAACTCATTCGACTCGTCTTTCATCACGTCTATTATTTATGCCCCATTAGAGTTCGCATCAAACTTCCACGGCCAATACTTCCTTTCCTCCTCAGAACGTCACCTTATGAAATTTTCCTTTGGGTTATGTTTTTTTTCCTTCCTGCAGTCGTTCAACTGAACATTGACTGTATCAACTTCCATGTCATAGGTTCTCTGGGACCATAGGCACAGAGGTTCTTAGACGACAAGCATGGCTGTGACGCTAAGATGTTCGCTTCACAACCACGCATGTCTCTGGTTCAGTCTCACTGTACATCACCTTCAACAAGTGTCTCTTCTTGCTCATGTGTTATTTCTTTACTACCCACAAGGGGCTACACACAGAGGGGACCAACAAGGATAGACAAACGGATTAAGTCGATTATATCGACCCCAGTTGCGTAACTGGTACTTATTTAATCGACCCCGAAAGGATGAAAGGCAAAGTGGACCTCGGCGGAATTTGAACTCTGAACGTAGCGGCAGACGAAATACCGCTAAACATTTCGCCCGGCGTGCTAACGTTTCTGCCAGCACACCGCCTTCTTGCTCATGTGTGCTACCGGTAACATGTAACCGAGAACAGCCCATTGAATGACCGGGCCATCGATGACTAAACGGGCAACAGCAGGAAGCCTACTTGGTGAATAGGGTGGTTTTGGGACACCCTGCAGGAGGAAAAGCCATTTCCATCAAAGGGCGTTTGGACTCAGGAATGTCACCAGCCATCCAATTACATATTATGTATATATTTCTGCATAGGGACTTAAAACTTACGGGTTTGGTGCCCAGGTGTGCTTCTAAGAACTTACCTTACGAGAAGCCAAAAGATGAGACATATATATATATGTGTGAGTGTGTGTATGTATACCATGTGGTATTTTCCAAATTATTGTTATCGCTGAAATACCAACATCAAACCACTATACCGCATGACCTTTCTCGACCAATCACAGGCTAACGTCCAGTAATAAACATTGACTCTCTTCAATCGAACTCTCATTGAGACCCCAGTGGCCGAAGACTGGCCACACACTTGAAACTCAGAGTACCAAGGACTCTGAATGAAACTATTTTGATCTCTCTATCTATCTATCTATCTATCTATCTATCTATCTATCTATCTATCTACCTACCTACCTACCTATCTATCTATCTATCTATCTATCTATCTATCTATCTATCTATCTATCTATCTATCTATCTATCTATCTATCTATCTA
>NC_068985.1:9786919-9788209 GCF_001194135.2 Octopus bimaculoides
ACACACGTTATAAATGACAGAGAAAATGTTTGATAAACTTCTATTTAACAATAAGAAAAATCCTAATATCACGACAAATTATTTCGTAATGCAAAAACATGCAAATAATTTATATTATTATATTTAATAATAAATTACTCATATGTCTGCATTAATGCAGGTATATATGTACTTGCTTAAAAGCTGCACTCCTTGCAGACTTTTACGCTAGCTCCTGCAGAGGGAAAATTGGGCCTGTGGCCAAAAACTAATGAGAGAAATGATAATAATAAAGCATTTATTGGTATCCTACCATCTCTGATTTATATCACAGAGTATCACATGTGGAGAATTTTGTATCACTGTGATACTCTTTTACTTGTTTCAGTCATTTGACTGTGGCCATGCCGGAGCACCGCCTTTAGTCGAGCAAATCGACCCCAGGACTTATTCTTTGTAAGCCTAGTACTTATTCTACCGTTCTTAGGCCGAACCGCTAAGTTACGGGGACGTAAACACACCAGCATCGGTTGTGAAGCGATTTTGGAGGGACAAACACAGACACACAAACATACACACACATATATACATATACATATATACGACGGGTTTCTTTCAGTTTTCCGTCTACCAAATCCACTCACAAGGCTTTGGTTGGCCCGAGACTATAGCAGAAGACACTTGCCCAAGGTGCCACGCAGTGGGAATGAACCCGGAACCATGTGGTTGGTAAGCAAGCTACTTACCACACAGCCACTCCTGCGCCTACATTGCATTAGTTTCCAATCGACAACGTGGATAGTTTCATTCTTTGGTGCAAGTGTTGCTCTTTCGCAAAGCCAATCATGATCTTGAAAATTTATCCAATGTTTGGATAAACCTTGGTAATCAGCTCTTCTACAATTCTGACCAAAATGTCACAGCCATTTGGAAAAGTGATGTCTTCATTACTGTCTTGCTGAATACTTCCATTTCTCAGATCCAGTAGCAGAGATGCAAATCTTCCAGCAGCCAAATCTCTGGATAAATTGACTTCGCCAAAAGTCCGATCTGGCCGGAAGTTCAATCAGGCAGAAAGTCCGATTTGGGCCGCAAGTCTGATTTGGGTCGAAAGTCCGATTTGGGCCGGAAGTTCGATTTGGGCCGAAAGTTCGATTTGGGCCGGAAGTTCGATTTGGGCCGAGACTTCATGAACACGTAACCTCTCCCTCTAACTTGGATCTAGTTTTACACGAACTGAATTGAAAATATTTTATAAATTCACAAAGTTTTGGTATTACTTTAAATTCAGTTTAAATGAATATATGTATG
>NC_068985.1:9788377-9789194 GCF_001194135.2 Octopus bimaculoides
GGCTCAAAAAGAAGCTATGTTCGGCCTCAAAGAATTAAATACTCAAATATAAATCTGAGTCTGAATATTCTAAATCTATAATCGTTAGTCCGACAAAATATATTCTGTTTCACCTGTAGCTCATCGGATCCCCGTCAATTGATAATACATACATGTGTATGTGTGTGCTCGTTTGTGTTTCTGAGTACCTTACTTTTCCAGCATACAGGACGAATTTTTGAGAACAAAATTTAGAGCAAAAAAAAAAAAATGGCGGGGTTGACTCCTAGACTAAGACAACTTTGGAGGACCGAAAGTTCCATGTAAAATGCAACTGGATTTGGAAAGATAGTAACCATGTTTGAATTTTTACACGCCATCTTTGCATTGTATACTACGTCACTTGTATGTCGAAAAATGGTATGTGTTGTCTCTGAGTTCGTTTATATTTAAAGCAGTAAACAAATGTCAAATTGTGTCTCTTTATTGGATACATATATGGCTGTTAGATTAAGAAGTTCGCTTCGTAACTACGTGGTTTCGGGTTCGAATCCACCATGGGGAATTCAATGTTTGCAGAGAATATATTTATATATGTGTGTGTGTACGAGGGTGTATATGTATGCATGCATGCATGTATGTATGTATGTATGTATGTATGTATGTATGTATGTATGTATAAACATATACATGTGTATGTATGCATATATATATATATATCAGACCAGCCTCGGATTGCTCAGCAATACGACCTCTTTTCTACCATCATTTGTAATAAAACCTTGTGAAATGAAATTTAAGAAACAGTAACTGTGTGAGACCTATATATATATATATA
>NC_068985.1:9789888-9790981 GCF_001194135.2 Octopus bimaculoides
ACGTTAAGGATACACGTGTCTGTGGAGTGCTCAGCCACTTGCACGTTAATTTCACGAGCAGGCTGTTCTGTTGATCGTATCAACTCAACCCTCGTTCAGCTGATACGATATATATATATATATATATACAACAGGTTTCTTTCAGTTTCTGTCTACCAAATCCATTCACAAGGCTTTGGTCAACCCGAAGCTATAGTAGAAGACTATAGCTCAAGGTGTCACGCAGTGGGACTGAACCCAGAGCCACGTGGTTGGGAAGCAAGCTTCCTACCACACAGACACTCCTGCGACATATGTGCAACTTATTGGTTCTACTTCTTCAAAACACAACATTTTAAGACATTTTTAAAAATATAATTTCAAATTATATTTAATTATAAAAATATGATAGAATTTTTTTATAACATTGAATAGGGATGAGGGTCCGTACGAGTAGAATAGAAACCAAAGGTTGAGTGAGAAGCACTGCATTAAACAACTAAAAACGATACACGTAACCAAGCGATTGAATTAATAGAGATCGATAAAATAAATGCCAAGAGTGAATAAGCACTGGGGTTAATATGGCCGATTAAAAAGAAAACCCTTGAAGGCTGTTTCACAACATGGCCGCAGTTCTATGGTTGGAAGCAGTAAAGGAGTAATGCATAAGAGACATGAGTTGGTGCAACGTGAGATTTAGAACTGTTCGCTAGTAATAGTAATATCATAAGCAATTAGATACAGATTTTACGATTATCCATTAATTCCTTCGTAGATAAGTAAAAAAAAGAAAGTGTATTAAGCTAATCTCTGAAATCTAATCTTTTTTTCAGTTTATTGTATCAAATGTTTTGTTATATAATTTTAAACAGAATAACAACCTTTGTCACATTTAAAAATATTGGTAGCTGAAGACATGTTGGGGTGGGGGTGAAAGAGAGAGAAGGAGAGACACAGAGCGAGACAATGAGAGAGAGAGAGAGAGAGAGAGAGAGAGAGAGAGAAGAAACTGGAAAATATGCAAAATAGACTCAATGAGACGAGGTTTTATGTTAACCGTTGTTCTGATGTGGAGTGTAAAAGCCATTTATACATTTGTATCTCTCTCTCT
>NC_068985.1:9791617-9793279 GCF_001194135.2 Octopus bimaculoides
AATTTAAAACAGAACATAAGGGATATCGCGGTACACGTGTTTCAAGCTTTATAAACAATCTGTTATTACATCAGCATAGGTATATTATTGATATAATTGATATATATATCAGTAATATACATATACTGATGTAATGACACATTGTTTATAAAGCTTGAAACACGTGTACCGCGATATCCTTTGTGTTCTGTTTCTAATTCATGTTTGATATATTCCCTCACCTCTGCCACTATCTCAGAGTAAAGGTAGCTTTTCGGTATCTCAGATAGTGTTCAGACAAAAGTAGGGGTCAAGGATATATCCTGAGACTGCTTGTGTCCCTAGTAGGAAGGAAACACAAATAGATGTTCCCGTGTATTTGGAAACAAAATCCTGGTGATATCTTGGTGCAAGCGTAGCTGTGTGGTTAAGACGCTTACTACCCATACATGTGATCAGACGTTCAGTCCCACTCCGCTGCTCGGTACGCTCGCTCAGTGTCTTCTACTATCGCCCTAGGCGGAGCAAAGCCTTGTCAGTGGATTTGGTGTACGGAAACTGAAAGAAGCTTGCCATTATATATATATATATATATATTTATATATTTATATATATATAAACTTAGATAAACTTGGATATGTTTCGATCAAAGATTGGTCCAGGCCATGTCTAACTTAATAGCACCACCTGATAGGATTATCTAAATCCTTTATATATATGTGTGTGTGTGTGTGTGTGTGTGTGTGTGTGTGTGTGTGTGTGTATGTATGTATGTATGTATGTATGTATGTATGTATGTATGTATGTGTGTATGTATGTATGTGGAAAGAGAGAGACAGAGAAAGATACATGTATATATATGTGTGTGTGAATGTATACATATATATATACATATATATGCATGTACGTATATATACAAATATATATACATATATATATATGCGTGTACGTATGCATGTATTTATGTACGTGTGTGTGTGTGTTCCTGTTTGTGGTTTCTCCCCCACCGCTTGACAACCAGTGTTGGTTTGTTTATTTCCCTTTATATATATATATATATATATATATATATAGGTGCAGGAGTGGCTGTGTGGTAAGTAGCTTGCTTACCAACCACATGGCTCCGTGTTCAGTCCCACTGCGTGGCACCTTGACCAAATGTCTTCTTATATCGCCTCGGGCCGACCAAAGCCTTATGAGAGGATTTGGTAGACGGAAACTGAAAGAAGCCCTTCGTGTATGTTTGTATGTATATATATATATGTGTGTTAATAATTATATACATAATTATAATGAGTGATTAGCTATAAGCCTCTTCCTTATAATTATGTGTATAATTATTAAAACTTTTGTAAAATTTACCTATAAAGTTTTTATTTCCGCGCTGACCCCCTGGTAAAATTATTAATGATTTTTACCCTTTATTATAATGTATATGTGTGTATGTGTGTGTATATGGTTGTGTGTCTGTTTTTGTCCCCCCACCCCGCCAAATCGCTTGACAACCGATGCGGGTGTGTTTACGTCCCCGTAATTTAGCGGTTCGGCAAAAGAGACCGATAGAATAAGTACTAGGCTTTCAAAGAATCCTAGGGTCGATTTGCTCGACTAAAGGCGGTGCTCCAGCATGGCCACAGTCACATGACTGAAACAAGTAAATAGTAAAAGAGTATATATATATAT
>NC_068985.1:9794129-9794956 GCF_001194135.2 Octopus bimaculoides
TTAAAAAATAGAAGCGACATACATACATACATACATACATGCATACATACATACATACATACATACATACATACATTCATACATACATACATACATACATACATACATACATACATACATACATACATACACACGGATGAAATCAGTATTAATGGCCGTTCAACTGCTGGGAGTGAGAGGTTCCTAGTTTTTGTTTAAACATTTCTCTTGAAGAAGGAAAGCTCTGTTATAACACCTGCCACTACGTTTTGCATCCAATGATTTTGGGAAATTCTTCCTTTTGGGCAAATGCATACTCTGCTTAGACAGTGTGACAGGCCCAATGTAGAGCCTTTCCTCATTCTAAAATGATTCAGGCACAAACATCGCTCGATTTTAGACATCTCTGTTATGTGTTGCATAGTATAAATAGCTATTGCCGAGAATTAAACATTTCATGAGAATGAGGAAATGAAGACATATGTCAGCGTGAAGTGGGGTGGGGAAACTTTATGAACACCTGCTGCAGGGGACATTCATCATTGCTACACCGGTGCAAAAGAGTGTGGGTCTCTAGCAAAACTGAAAAGTCATGACTATAGCTGTTCATGTTTAAGAGAACAATCAAGTGATGGTATTTCTTGAAACTAAGTTGCACCTATCATGTATGTATGTATGTATGTATGTATGTATGTATGTATGTATGTATGCATCCATGCATACAAACATACATATGTGTGCATGTGTGCGTGTACAAATATATGTGTGTGCATATATATATATATAGTTTTAGGGAAAAGAACCAACGTTCATGAACTCATCGATGAAAATCCATATATATATATATA
>NC_068985.1:9794966-9799942 GCF_001194135.2 Octopus bimaculoides
ACATATATATATATATATATATATATATATATATATAATCTATCTATCTTTCTATCTATCTATCTATTACGAGAGTATGCTCACATACACACAAATACCAGGACTCGATTCATGAGTCACTTATCAAAGTGTGGCACTCTCTTCATTCTCCACTATTGCAGTTAATCACTATGATTTCTCAGCAAGACATGTTCGAGTTGGAATCCAAATAACTAGAAGAAAGCACTAGGGAGACAGTTGTAGTAACTGAGACCAGCTGACTGTGTTCATGATTTAACAAACTGCAAATGGAAGCTTTCCGCAGGCGAAGTGTACAGGCTCAGAGATGAAACGCTCTATGATCCTGAAATTATAGCATGACAGCACCAATTCTAAACAAAGACATGCAAATAACATGCCTTCTGATGGTATTCCAGTCTCATATCTATCGTATTGCAAGCAGCGCCATTTACCGTATTTACCGTATCTATCGTATTCAAAGCAGCGGCATTTACGATGTAGAATCGACAGCGTAATCCGGGGGGCACTCTGTATAGTAGTTGATGGTGCGGTCGTCCAGAATATTATTTTTACGCAGTTCGAATCCTTTTCCAGGGCCCGTGCGTCTGTGTGTGCAAGGGAGAGATAAGATTCCGAAGAACTTAGTAAAGAATATCTGAACCCAACGGTTAAAATGCTTTACGTTTTCTAAGACAATCTTACTGGATACAGATTAACCTGATCGATGTAAATATATTATTACTGATATCAGACAACCGTTAAGTATCTTCTTTTCCCAGTTTTTCTTGGTGACTAATCAATAAGAAGTCAATGTTTTAATCATATGAGAAGCACAGAAGCAGAACATTTAGAAACTGGGATCAAACCAGAGCGATCCCCCCTAAACGACGTACGTTAAGAGGTTTTATGCTGTATTCTACGTGTGGAAGGTGAGCTGGGAGTCAAAATTTCCCTTCGACTCTCCTGTGCTACTATTGTTACTCAGCCCCACGTCAGTATCAATCTAACTCGCTTCTGTAGGCGTGTGTGGTAAGGAAGGAGTTTACTTCCAAACCATGCTGTTGCGGGTTCAGTCCCACTGCGCGACACTTTGGGCATGTGTCTTCTACTATAGCCCTGTGCCGACCAAAAATTTGGGAGTGGATTTGGCAGACGGAAACTTTAAAGAAGCTTGTATGTACACACGCGGACACACACACACACACACACACACACACACACACACACACACACACACACATACACACACACACACATACACACACATATACACACACATACATATATGTATGTATATCTACGTATGTGTGTCTTTGTGTTTGTCTCCCAACACTACTTGACAACCGGTGCTGGTTTGTTTACGTCCCCATAACTTAGCGATTCCTAAGAATAAATACCAGGCTTTAAAAATATAAGTATTGAGGGTGATTTATTCGACCAAACCCTTCAAGGCGGTGCCCCAGCATGGCCGTAGTTCAATGATAGAAACAAAAGATAAAAATGATAAAAGTTTCTGATTAGTGTGTGTGTGTGTGCGTCTGTATGTGTTTTCCTACGTTGGCCGATCTATCATTAACTTTTATTTTAAAGACTTTAGGATCTGGTTTGAGTAAGATTTAGCTGCTATTTCTCGCTCATCGAGCGATTGCGAAGAGGCTCCTTTGTTTGCCTGTCCAGAGTTTATGAAATAAGTACTATTCATTGGATTTGTAGGTTCTTTATTGCCATTAATCTTTATGAAGCCATCAAGCAAAACACTAGATATATAGAGCTGTCATATCTATAGAAATAACAGATTCTGCATGAGTCTTTGAGTTTAAATCCAGTTTGAGTAATCTTTGCAGCTCTGCTATTCATGAATCCAGAATCAACAAAAATTAGTTATCTTTTTCATGTTCTTGTTTAGCCTTAGATCAGTCCGGATAAAACTGACTATGCTGTTCTTTCCTTCTTTCTTTTCGTTTTTTTTTTTTGTCTACTTCAGATTAAATATACCCCGAACTACATTATCTAATGTATTCTATATTTTGTTTATAATGGGAGGGTATTATTTGAAGATAATTTGACTGCTCTTTCTTGCAGGTTGGGTGATCACATAAAGGCCTCACTCATTGATTTTTACCTGTAAGCACTTAGAATATATTCTTCTCTACTCTAGGCACAAGGCCCGAAATTTTGGTAGGGACCAGTCGATCAAGTCGATCCCAGTACGCAACCGGTACTTAATTTATCGACCTCGAAAGGATGAAAGGTAAAGTCGACCTTGGTGGAATTTGAACTCAGAACGTAAAGACAGACGAAACACCGCTAAGCATTTCATCCGGCGTGATAACGTTTCTGCCAACTCGCCGCCTTTAATAATTATAATTTCTTCTACTCTAGGCACGAGGCCCGAAATTTTGTGGGAGGGGCCAGTCAATTAGATCGACCCAGTATGCAACTCATACTTAATTTATTGACCCCGAAAGGATGAAAGGTAAAGCCGACCTCGGTGGAATTTGAACTCAGAGACAGACGAAATACCGCTAAACGTGCTAACTTTTCTGCCAGCTCGCCACCGTATGCACTTAGAATATATTGATTTTGATCGATCGATTACACTGATAGTAGCCTTCTACTTATCGAAAAAGATCTGATGTTTAAGAAAAGAATGGGAGTTTCGTGAATGCTGGATAACTTCTGGAAAACTCACTAACAGAAATTTTTCAAGATTTTTCTCAGGGTTTTCGTCAAGTATATTAAAAACCGCTTTGATTGGAATCTGAAACTAGCTTCACATCTAAATAAGAAACTATAAACTGGATTTTAAAAATTTGTTTCTTTGACGGAATAACGGATACATATGTGGAGAGGGGATAAGATTGTATGATATTTATGCCCTTCTCATATTCATTGATGTTTTCCGAGCTAAAGAAAGACCCACCTGTGACTGATCTACTAGAAATAACAGCCATATATCTCTCAGATCACATCCTGCGTCATTAATATGGAAAATAACATAAAAGCTTGCTTAACTGTCACTCGCAAGAGAGACCTGAAAACAAGTAACACGTTTTCGTTAACTGTTTTCGGTGCTTTTGAAATTGCGATCGGACACAGACGCCCTCTCGACTCTCCACACTTGACTTGGAAGAACACTGAGGATGTAACATCTGGAGGGAGAGAGGGTTGCCCTCAATCTCAGATGGTGTTTATTTCCAGCTGAGTTGACTGAAGCAACGTGAAATGGTATGCGTTACTCCAAAACTCAACGGTCCTTATGATCGTGAATTCGGCAAAGAGACCGATAGAATAAGTACTAGACTTACAAAGAATAAGTCCTGGGTTGATTTGATCGACTAAAGGTGGTGCTCCAGCATGGCCACAGTCAAATGACTGAAACAAGTAAAAAAGAGTAAAAGAGTAGATAATGTAGTTCGGGGTATATGAACAACTTTGGTCAAATGAATCGACCGCAGTACTTTTTTAGTTTTTAAAACCTAAATTCGACACCTTTGCCATTAGGAGACGCACATTTACTACACATTAGATAACGGACCCTTCCTTTTGGTCACGATTTAAATTCGTTTGACTGATATCTGCTCTTTCAAAGTTGATCTGAGTCTGAACAACAAAAATGACAAAACAACTGTTATCATTAAGAAGAATTGGTTTAATCCCGTCTCTCAGTTTAACACCACCGACTGGTCCTTAGGTGTCTTTAGCAAGAAACAAACAGTTAGAAGCATTCTAGCCAGATCTTCGATCTGAAGATAATGCTCTCCCTTCCTCTCAGCAATTTCAAAGGATCATGAGAATTGCACCGATACTTTCCAATGTATGCTGTATCACAAGAGATCAAACACAGCAAATATGAATCTTACGTCGTGTTTTCGTCTCGGTAAGAGCCTCTTTCTAAGTGTCTCGCCGCAGAATAATTGATTTCTCTGGTGACACGACAGCCGAGTATACTAGATGAGGAAAGTACAAAGCGATAATCTTCATGTATTTAAAAGGACATTAGAGATAGAAACAAAACTACTGGTCAGCCAATAAATATATCGCTGTCAATATATGGCGTTATAAGAAACCTTTATTAAAAACCTGGTTTTCTGGCCGTTATGATGTGTTAACATCAATCTGTATATTCTACTCTCTTTACAAAGTATAACAAAGCATTTCTGTTTGAAAAGTAATGAATGAAACCAAATCAAATACAACGAATAAGCAAACATAATTGTAATGAGAAACTACTCACTTCCTTTTGGTGACCATCTTTGGTATATGTCTTGAAGGATCAAACGGAACCTGGAGGCGCTCGTTTGAAATAATTTCAAGCGGATTTTTCTTCAAATAATATATGGGTAAATTATTGTATTATATAATTTTTTTTATGAATATGTATGTCTCTCAGGGTGTGGATACAACGGATCCTTGGTTTAATAGAAAATCAGAATAAAAGTATTAACTCTTGCTGTTCGTTTGCTTCCGCGTTGAAAGCAACAGACGACAATGATCTCTGTTATTCTTTGCAGTTCGTGTATGCCACCTCACTTTGAGTGAATATAAAGACAATATGATGAAGTAGTTTTCCTCAGACTACTTCCCGTACATGAGAACTGAATATGAGCTAGCTGCCAATTTTGGCGTTCATTACCAGTTAATCTGTGTTAATATGCTGACGATTAATCGCCGAGCACATGCAAATCAGTAGCAGCCATTATATATTGGCGTTCGTATTTAACTTACATAATCACATTTATACATAGATTATACGAAGCGATATTATATCTATTTGTCTGTATATCTATCTATCTATCTATCTATCTATCTATCTATCTATCTATCTATCTATCTATCTATCTATCTATCTATCTATCTACCAATCAATCAATCTATCTATTTAATCACCGACTTACCTGCATACGGATATTTTACTTAACTCCACACCTACGGATCTCTCTCTCTCTCTCTCTCTCTCTCTCTCTCTCTCTCTC
>NC_068985.1:9800016-9800572 GCF_001194135.2 Octopus bimaculoides
TATATATATATATATATATATATATATATATATATATATATATATATATATATTATACACACACACACACACACACATATATATATATACATATGTGTGTGTATATACACTTACCTATCTACCTACCTACCTACCTACCTATTCATCCATCCATCCATCAATTTACGTCACAATTGTTGCTTGTTTCTCCATTTTTTTCCATTCATACATTTGTCAATCCATCTTGCCTACAGCTAAGTAGCCACTTACTAACATTCCACCTCCTTTTGTTAATCCTGAGACAAGAATCTTTTTCAACTGGTTTTTATGTCAATTGATCTCTCGTATGATAGCCTTCCAATCAATACAGGTATCGTCTTACCTAATTTTACCATACCTTTCCGCAAACTTCTATAGAATATCGTCTGCCTTATAAACTGTTACAGTCATTATATGTCTCTTATTTTATGCAGACGTTTCAAATAGTCCGCTATGATTGATCGTCAGACAACCATATTTTCTCTTATCTCTTAAATCATTTATATTATCAGTCAGTCCATATATATATATATATATA
>NC_068985.1:9803410-9803993 GCF_001194135.2 Octopus bimaculoides
GCTAAATATACAGGGTGTTCACAAAGTCTCTCCGCAGTAAGTATTTAATGGTTTTCGGGCGATTCTTCTAAACTGGTCCTTTACTTGCTCCCCAGAAAAAAATGCCTGGCGGTGTTAAATCAGGTGATCTTGGTGGCCAAAGTCCCTTCGAAATAATCCGTTCACCGATAAATTCTTGAAGTAACGCCATGATGATGCGCAGGATGGAAAAAAAATTCTCCGTGGAGAGACTTTTTGAACATCCTGTATAAGACAGAATTGTAACGTTAGAAAACGTGCATCATTTCCAAAATGTGTCACACCCCAGCTGTCGGACGCAAGAATAGTTAACCTTTAGAGAAATCGATAGAGAACTTTTAAAGCCGCTGAAGTACTAATTGCTTTCAAATAGAAGCGCGCGCGCCGCGGCAGGCGTGGCTCTGTGGTAAGAAGCTTGCTTCCTAACAACATGATTATGGGTTCAGTCCCACTGCGTGACACCTTGGGCTAGTGTCTTCTAGCCTCGGGTTGACCAAAGCCTTGTAAGTAGAATGGTAGGCGAAAACTGAAAGAATATATATATATATATATATATACAAGGTTT
>NC_068985.1:9804003-9807585 GCF_001194135.2 Octopus bimaculoides
TATATATATATATATATGCATATATATGTGGGGGGTGCTTGTGTCCGTGTTTGTGTCAGGGTTTGTCCCCCCACCACCGTTGTTTGACAACCGGTGTTAGTGTTTTTATGTTCCCGTAACTTAGCAAGTCGGCAAACGTGTTCGATAGAATAAGTATTAGGCTTTAAAAAAGCACCGGGCTCTATTCGATCGACTAAAAATTCTTCCAGGCGTTGCCCCAGCATGGCCGCAGTCCAGTGACTGAAACAAGTAAAGGATGAAAGAAATTATAAAAGATACACTCACAAACACACACACTCAAAAACACAAGCACACACATAACCACATACAAACCCACACACATACACAGTATCGTTTCCTTAATACGTTCAGTATTCTTTTCTACTCTAAGCACAAGACCCGAAATTTTGGGGGAGAGGGGCCAGTCGATTAGATTGACCTCATTACGCAACTGGTACTTAATTTATCGCACCCGAAAGGACGAAAGCAAAGTCAACCTCGGCAGAATTTGAACTCAGAGCATAAAGACAGACGAAATACCGCAAAGCATTTCGCCCGGCGTGCTAACGTTTCTTTTCTACTCTAGGCACAAGGCCCGAAATTTGGGGGAAGGGGACCAGTCGATTAGATCGACCCCAGTACGCAACTGGTACATAATTTATCGACCCGGAAAGGATGAAAGCAAAGTCGGCCTCGGAGGAATTTGAACTCAGAACATAAAGACAGACGAAATACCGCTTAGCATTTCGCCCGTCGTGCTAACGTTTCTTATTTCTTTATTGCCCACAAAGGGTTAAACATAGAAAGGACAAACAAGGACAGACAAAGTGATTAAGTCGATTACATCGATCCCAGTGCGTAACTGGTACTTATTTAATCGACCCCGAAAGGATGAAAGGCTAAGTCGACCTCGGCGGAATTTGAACTCAGAACGTAACAGCAGACGAAATACCGCTAAGCATTCCACCCGGTGTGCTAACGTTTCTGCCAGCTCACCGCCTTTTAATACGTTCAGTATTAAAGCATTTAGAGAATGTCAGGTTAATTAGCGTGCAAAATATTCAAACTTACTTCTAGATATCAAGGAAAACGAACTAAATAAACCGGCAATACATTTTTTAGAAGCTAAAAGTAACACGTTATTGACATTTAGTAAATATCTTAATTACTGCAGTGGCCGTATGAATCCAGTCATATTTCTCTACACGCATCTTTCCTTGGGTGTGTGCTTGCATGTGTTATGAGTGTGTAGTATGTGAGCGTCTGTGTGTATTATGTACGCGCTTAAACGCAGTGAAACGCATACAAACATACAAATGCAAGACTGCATTTGGAAATGCGCAGTATATTCACAAGGCCTCTTCTATTATTGAAGCATTTTAATAAATGTCACAGACGTGTTAGGTCCAGCTTGTACAAAACATTTGCGGAATCTTTGTTATTCATAACAAAATCGGATGTATGTATGTATGTATGTATGTATGTATGTATGTATGTATATGTGTGTATGTGTGTATGTGTGTGTGTGTGTGTATATATATATATATATATATATATATATATACACAGATACACATACATACATCCGGAAAACTCTTGAAAAGATGCGCTCACAAACACAAACATACACAAACACGCACATAAACACATACAATCCCCCACACAAACACAAGTATGTATGTATGTATGTGTGTGTGTGTGTGTGTGTGTGTGTGTGTGTATATATATATATATATATGTATAGTTACATAGATAGATAGACACACACACACACACTCTCATACATACATACATACATACATACATACATACATACATACATACATACATATATACATACATACATACGTACATACGTGCGCTAATTTTGTAAACATTACCGACTACACGTACTCAATGTATTTGCATTGTTTATTCGCCGGTAGGCTGCAATTTAGCGCTCTGGGGATGACCACCTCAAAGCAATTGATATCGATATTTCGTCATTCTTGTGTCTTATCAACATCACGTACCTGAATTGAGTCGGAGGCGAACTGAATCGCCAATCTATGACTCAATGCAGACAGTGTAAAAACTATTTGCTGGTATGCCAGGACGATGTGTACGTAAGAATAAATTCAAATATGAATTAGAATCAATGCTAGTTCTGCGACCATTACAGACTACGTATACTCAAAGTATATGCTTTGCCTGTTCCCCGGTAGGCTGCACATTTGAGCGGTGGAGTTGACTTCTTCAAACCGCCGGGTGTTAAAACAACTGAAAGTTATAGACAGGCGAGACAACTCGCCTCAAATCCGATTCGATTCGGATACGTGTTGTTGATAAGCCACAAAAATGACGAAGTATTGATATCCATCGATCCTGAATAGGATTAATGCCTTTACTACCTGTCGATTTTCAGCAACTGAAAGAAAAATGTACCCTATATAGTTTGACGGCGCAGATCACAAGGATGTGTAGTGACGCCTGATTCCAGTCGCCATTTTGGGATGTTGATCCACACATGCGCAAGGATTGGTCTTCTGGAAGGCCTGTCAGAAGTCCCTCATGCGCATGCGTAGTCATCACCACTTCGAGGCTTTACGGTCACTCGAGGCTTTTGGACGTTGACTTTCGCTGCAGCTGGACGCATGGGCAATCGCTTCGTCAGCCCTATAATGAAGCCGACATTTGGTTAACCTGTGAAGGATGACTTCACCCGCATGACTTAACCGACGCCGTTTCCACCCCACACCTGGCGACCTGGCTACTTATCCTCCCGAGATGTGAGCTGGACTATTGTGAAAAATAAATATTGTTATGCTGTTGTTCAGAAAACCTTGTTACCGCTGTTTTCCTTGAAATTAATGTAAGGAATTGTGTTTGCACTGGAAGGTGCTTCACTCTTCCTACAGATGTGATCTGTGTAAGTGACCAGCAAAAACTGTGGGCGCTTTACACAATAGCTATCCGCTACAGATATTTGCATAAAAGTCATCCTAACATCGCAAAACACATGATACCATAAAAACTAAATACATTGTTGCTGCTTCATGTAGAAATCTAGGCAAGCGAGGTCACAATCACCACTGTGATAACAAAAACGAAGAATGGTTTGAAATTTATGGAACCATTTATTTTCTACTCGTACGTAACATCGTGCAGGTGTACCGCGTGTATATACAAATTTATGGCAACCAAATCCACCCATAAGGCTTTGGTCGGCCCGAGGCTATAGTAGAAGACACTTGCCCAAGGTGCCACGCAGTGGGACTGAACCCGGAACCATATAGTTCGTAAGGAAGCTATTTACCACACAGCCACTTCTGCGCCTATGTTAATTTATGTCACAAATCCCTGTTTAATAATGACAAAGTTATTTAATTAAATTCATTAGATTCGAAATTAATTAAAACAAAAGGCGCAGGAGTGGCTTACCAACCACATGGTTCTGAGTTCAGTCCCATTGCATGGCACCTTGGGCAAGTGTCTTCTACTAGAGCCTTAGGCCGACCAAAGCCGTGTGAGTGGATTTGGTAGACGGAAACTGAAAGAAGCCCGTCGTGCATATATATATATATTTGTGTGTGTGTGTGTGTG
>NC_068985.1:9807595-9808922 GCF_001194135.2 Octopus bimaculoides
TTGTCCCCCCCCCCAACATCGCTTGACAACCGATGCTGGTGCGTTTACGTCACCGTAACTTAGCGGTTCAGCAAAAGAAACTGATAGAATAAGTACTAGGCTTACAAAGAATGAGTCCTGGGGTCGATTTGTTCGACTAAAGGTGGTGCTCCAGCATGGCCGCATAACTGAAACAAGTAAAAGAGAGTAAAAGAGAGTACATCCAAGGTGTAAAATGTGCCTCCTCATGTGATTGCTGAAATAAGTCCTTAGTTAGCTCCTCTCGCCATTTCACTCAAGAGGAATATAGTCACAAAGGGATTAAGTATATCTTACCAGAAATCTGTGAGTAGCTTTGGAGTTTGTCAGTCAGGGACACGCTCGTAAATAAATAAACATTTGTTGATCTGTTACTTTTGTTTCAGTAAGAAAGATACTATCAAACTGCTCTCCAAATACAAGCGTCAAAGAAAAAATTATTTTACTTAAGAGAAAGTATCTATTACTCAAATAAAATTTTAGTATTTACTCTAATATTCTATTCTTTATTCTGGAATATTGATTTTTATATAAGCCTCGTTAGCGAAAACTAACAAAATGGTGTGCTTTCATTATATGTATATAATTCGTTTTTTTCTCTTCTTCTCCGGATTTTCTTTTGCATTGTAAACACACACAACCAATCTATGTTAACTTCAGACTTTATTTCTCTTTTTCCAGCTGCCGCTATCTTTAATTGCAAAAACCAATGTTAAGCTTGCTTTCTTTTTCTCTTCTAGAAAATAAGCTTATTCGTTCTTCTTTTTATTATTATGAAATGCAGACTATAAAAGTGCTTAACGAATTATATTAAATTTCCATGGTTTAATTCTTAATTCTCTTAATTTAGTACTTTCATATATCGATACGACCAGCAAGAAAATTGGATTTTTGTTTAGTGGCTGTCTAGATATAATAACTCATTAACCCAGTAATGAATAATAATGATAATAATCCTTCCTACTAAAGGCACAAGGCCTGAAATTTTGTGGGAGGTGACTAGTCGTTCTTAATTTATCGACTCCGAAAGGATGAAAGGCAAAGTCGGTTCCGGCGGAATTTGAACTCAGAGTGTAAGGACGGACAAAATACCGTTAAGCATTTTTTCTGGTGTGCTAATGGTTCTGACAGTTCGCCGCCTTAATAATAATAATAATAATAATAATAATAATAATAATAATAATAATAATAATAATAATAATAATAATAATAATAAGGAATATATTCACAGACACGACAGAGCTGGGACCTATATACACTGGAAGCTATGCCAACACTATGGAATAACAACAGAAAAAAGATGGTATAA
>NC_068985.1:9809128-9812887 GCF_001194135.2 Octopus bimaculoides
AGGTATAATAAAAAAATATTCAGACAAATACATAACAAAAATACCAGGACTTACAAATATATATAACATACAGAAAATTGCACTATTGGGTACTGCACACATTCTACGCAAAACACTTTCAATACAGTAAACATAAGAGCACCACAGCAAACCACAGCACATACCCAAGGCGCACAGAGCTGCGCTCGGTAGTGAAGTGAAAGCACGTTATAAAAATAAAACTACTGAACAATAATAATAATAATAATAATGATGATGATGATGATGGTGGTGGCGGTGAGCATGATGGTGATGATGATGATGATGATGATGATGATGATGATGACGATGATAAAGACGGCAACATATTTTTAAATAACCCAAAAAGTTTTTACAGGAAGATAGGTAAAATATCAGTTACAGTAAAGTCTGTCCCATCAAAAGAAGTGCGGGAATTTTAGAATAAAATTTGGGCAGAAGAAAAAACACACAATGAAAAGGTCCCTTGGATTGATGGAATATCTACAGATTTAGACTCCTTAGAAGAGCAAAAGTGGGAGGATATCAAGGTAGAGGATGTAAGATCTGCTCTCAGGAAATCAAGCAAATGAAAGTCTCCAGGAAAAGATAAAATTCCGGACTTCTGGTTGAATGCCTTCCCAGAGAGTCATGAACTGCTTACAAGACTTTACAACAATATTTTGCAGCAACCTAAGACGATTTCCTCTTGAATAATTAATGGGGTTACATTTCTATTTCCGAAAAATGAAGAAACAAATGAACCAAAAAATTATGTACCCAATGACCTGCTTAACAACAATGTATAAAATACTAACATCTGTCTTGACTGAATACACATAACTTTTTAATAGAAAGTGGAAACTTCCCTAATGAGTAAAAAGGATGTAAACGTGGGTCCCATAGTTGTAATGATCAGCTATTCATGAATAAGATGATTTTGGAAGATTGTCACAAACAACCCAAGAGCTTATCAATAGTCTGGATAGACTATAAAAAAGCTTTTGATAGTCTACCACATAGCTGGACTGAGAAATGTTTGGAAATTTATAAAATAGCACCTACTCTGCGAAACGTCTAATCTGTAAGTATGAGTTCATGGAGAACCACACTGACTTTGATCAGTGACAATGAATCTTCCAATGCTGGGAATGTAAGAATTTCATGTGGCATATTCCAGGGTGACTCTCTATCACCACACCACTTTTCTCTTGCCTTAATACCTATTTCTAAATTGCTTGATGATGTACAAAATGGCTATAAAAGTTTTGATAAAAATATAGATCATCTCTTTTACATGGATGGTTTAAAACTCTTAGCAAAAAATGACCAACAACTGCAGGGTTTACTGGCAATGGTAAAACAGTTCAGCGATGACACTAGGATGGAATTTGGCCTAGATAAATATGCAAAAGCTACCTTTATCAGAAGGAAGATGATAGAATCTTCCAACGTTAACCCTGAGCAACAGAATACTATAAAGGGGAGAGCTACAAATAAATACCTTGGGGTATTTGAAGGTGATGGAATCAAACATTCAATGATGAGGGAATAAATCAGAAAAGAATGTTATCGCAGGGTTAGGGCAATATTCAAGACAGTGCTGAAAGCAAGAAACAGGATTGAAACGATCAATACTTTAGTGACTTACAGTTTCAATATCATTAACTGGTCAGTTACTGAAATTTGTAAACTTGATAGTAAAATGCGAAAATTGTTGACAATTAATAGATTTAGAACGACTTTACCTGCCAAGAAAAGTGGGTAGCCGTGGACTTTTACAACTGGAATTGACAATAAAAAATTACCACAATTGACCTAAACACTTACCTAAAAAAAACTCTGTTGGCTGGACGTTAAAATTTGTCTTAAAGCACGAAAACAAGAAAACAAAATACTCAGTAACAAAACAGGCAAAGAAATATCTAAGTGAATTCCACATACAACAAATCCCAGAATTAGACGTACTAGAAACAAGCACAGAAAAAGCTAAGCATATAAAAACCCTTGCTAAAACTGCTGCTTTAGATAGGCTTACTGATAAATGGCAAGAAAAACCTCTCAATGGCAAATCCTCAAAAAGAGCTAATAATGCTGATGTTTACAAAGCCCTTACCCATCAGTGGTTAGTGTTTTCTGGCTTAAAATCAGAGACAGAAAGATTTAACATAGTAGCCCAAGATCAATGCCAACCTGCAAGAAGCCACCAGGTCAACATCTTAAGGAACGGCAATACCCCAACATGTGTATGTAAACAACAAAATGAAACCATCGATCATGTTGTCTCCATGTTCAGCCTTCTTGTACCTACAGAGTATCTCAACAAGTATGGTAGAGCGGCACAGTATATTCACTGGTAATTTGCAAAAACCTGGACTTGCCCCATGATAAAAACTGTTGAGAACACAAACCACCTCCAGTGCTTGAAAATGATCACATCTCATCCTTTGGAACTTTACTATTCAAACTGACAGAAAGATAGATGCAAATAGGTCAGACATTATATTGAAGGATTTCAGACAAAAATCATACTGCCTCATCGATATGACTGTCCCACTCGACATAAATGTATCTGTCAAGACCTACCAAAAACTGAGCAAGTACAAAAGATCTCGAAATAGAAATTGGTATGTTATTATAGGTGCCCTGGGAATGATAGCAACAGGGGCTGATTGCTACATCTCCCTTGAATTTCTAATTTGTTGTCTCTTGAGGACTCTGGGTGAGACTTGGAGTCAACTTATACAAACACAAAGCAAAAGTCAAATGGATTATATTAACAACAACAACAACAACAACAACAACAACAACAATAATAATAATAATAATAATAATAATAATAATAATAATAATGAAGAAAAAAATGCTTTCTAATTGATGTATCAATATCAGCAGATGACAACGTTTCTCTAAAAGAAATGGAGAAACTTTCAAAATACAAAGAGCTGGAAATAGAGGTAACTCGAATGTGGAATCTAATCTTTATTACAAGACGAAAAAAGTAAATATTGATGAATGTTTTCCTTTTCAAACACTGACCTCAGTTAAATGTCGATATAATCGAATCATTGTGATATTGAAGAAGGTAAAAAGAAAGAAAATAGACAGCTTCTGCCGTTGCATCAATTTTAAATAAAACCTTTATATTTCCGGCTTTATATTTTCAGACTTTTGTTAACAGAACCTACATAACTGGACTTCCTTTAGAATGTTTTTTTCTGCTAAAGATGGGCCTTTGAGCCTGAAATATAAAGGTTTTATTAAACTTTACGCATTGTCAGACGCTATTTTCTCTCTCGTTATATATACACAAGGGTTGGACAAAATAATGGAAACACCTAGCATCATAGCATCATAATTTTGAAATATCTATAAAACCGTCAAAAGCTTGTTTATTTTTATGTTTTTTGATTTATTATTAGTGTTGCTTAATATGTTTTGCTAAAATTGCTGTTTCTTTTCAGATATCATCAGCAAAATGTAATTAAAATTCATTAAAATGACAGATCTATCGGACTTTCAAAGAGGTCAAATTGTTGGTGTTCGTATGGCCGAAATGTTTGGCTATCAAGAAGTACTGTATCGAAAGTAATGACAGTCTTTGAGAAAGACGGAAAAACATCCTCGTCGAGACAAAACTCCGGAAGAAAACCAAAACTTTCAGATAGGGACCGTCGGACTCTTACGCGAATTGTTAGAAAGGATCACAAAAGTACAGCTCCCAAAATTACTGCAGAGCTTAATGACCACCTCGAGAACCCA
>NC_068985.1:9815666-9817660 GCF_001194135.2 Octopus bimaculoides
TAGTTTCTTCGTTTTTTTTTTTTTATATAAATATATATATTGCAAATCAATAAAAGTTATTGTTACACCACCACTGCCATCACCACCATCACCACCATCACCACCACCACCACCACCACCATCACCACCACAACAACTGTCAACACCACCACCACCACCACCATCATTACCATCATTGTCGCCGCCGCCGCCGTCATCGTCGTCGCCATCATCCTCATCACGACTATGATGAACACCACCATCCCTCATATGCACCACCATCACCAGCAATAACCTCCACCACCACTACCAACAACAACAACACCAACAACATCATTATCATCATCATCATCATCAGCAGCAGCAGCAGCAACAATGACCGCATCAACCACTTCTACGACAACATCGTTGTTAATTATAGCATATCGAATTCCTAGAACGCATAGATTAATCAATCAGTTTTTTTCCAGTTCCGTTCTCTCACACTCGAGAATTAATAAAATAACGCAATACAATTGATTGATATATATGTCAATAACTATATCTATTGATACTTTGAATGTCGAAGGCAAATTAGGTTGAAATAAAACTTTGTTTCTATTTACTCCCTCTATCTCTCTTTCTCTCTCTCCCAATGCATATATGTGTGTATGTATGTATGTTATTCATTTTTATTTCAAGATTTCTTGCTAATAGAGAAAGAGTCGGTTTTTAACCTAGATCCAAGGCTCCTTCAATGAAATTTCAACATCAACAACGGGGTATTTTTTAATATGTCGGTGTATGTGTGCAGTATTTGGTGTCAGTACGTGTTCAGATTTGCATGTTTTGTTTTATGTATGTATCTTCATGCATAGAGTTGCATGTCTAGACATGCTCATATATATTTAAATGCTAAACTTCTGCAAAGTTTTACAGGTTTTTACAGTTCCTTTGATGTCTTGAGTCTGTAATCTTCTAATTAGCTTTCTCATTTCCGGTTTTGAGAAACCTATTTTCTCAAGACTGGTATTTAGGTAGTGTGTTAGATATTCCAGTGTCCCAATAATTACAGGTATAAACTTGAACTTGTAATCTGGATGGGGTTACTGCAAATTTCCCAATAGTTCAGCGTAAGAGTTTTCTCTTTCACTGATCTTAAGCTTTATGTTGACACCCGCTGAGCAGCCGGTTTCTGCTATTATACAGTTTCTCTTACCTATCTCAAACCACTATAACACGTCTATCATTTTGCATTTCATGTGTGTATGTAAAATATAAATGAGTAACAAAGATGTATAAGTGTCAATTCATTACGGCCGTTTCGAGCGACTCCTTTAATTGATCAATTAAAGCATTACGTCATTACAAAGAAAACTTTTCTCATCAGATGACCGCATAGACTTCAATGGACTTGAAATCTATGCGGTCATAGACTTGAAGTCTATGCTGTCATCTGAAGAGAACGGTTTCCTTTGTAATGATGTAATGTTTTTATTGATCAATTAAAGGAGTCGCTCGAAACGGCCGTAATGAATTGACACTTACTCATCTTTGTTACTCATTTGTATTTTACTCACCTACTCTGGAATCTGCACTTCTGAAGTATTTGGAAAGTATCTCTATATAAAGTTTACGAATGGTTTCCACACTTAAGGAATTGTCACTTGCCGCTTGAAGACACACCTAGTTCAGAACGACCATCGACCTCCTGAACGAACGAAAGCATCACCAAAATTCATGAACTAATCATGGAGGGCCGTCACCGAACAATTGACGAATTTGTTGATATAACTGGTGTGGTCCTGGAGCTCCTGCCAACGAATTTTGAGCGAGGAATTGCGAATGAAAAGAGGTGCAGCAAAATTTGTGCCTCGCTTGTTCAAAAGCAGTCACGACTGAAGACCAAAAGCAATCACAACTGAATGCGTGTCGTGAACTGAAAGAACATCTGGGAGTTGATCAGAACTGCTTTCGAAGGTCATCACTGGTGACGAAAGCTGGTGCTACGGGATTTGCAGATGTGGGAGGGGTGA
>NC_068985.1:9818305-9819065 GCF_001194135.2 Octopus bimaculoides
ATATATGTACGTAAGTATGTATGTATGTATGTATGTATGTATGTATGTATGTATGTGTGTGTATGTGTATATGTATATATATATATATATATACATATATATATATGATATATATACTCAAATTACCATTTTAGTACCAGCAAATAAAGAAAGGAAGATATATTTCTTGTTATATATCAAATTTGAACACAGACATTTTTATGCTGATGTTTAATCTTATATCTCACATTCTGTATTTGACATATACTTGATTTTACCTTGATTGATATATATATATATATATATATATATATAATTTATATTTATAATGTATAATCAATAAATTTTAAATCTTAATATTACATCTGTTTCGGCCACCGTTTTCCCTAGCAGAAAAGAGAATTTCATAGAAGCACGCTGTTCCTTCGTTTCAGCCATTGCAAAAATTGGCGAACAAAGAAACACTGCAAAACAAAGATACACAACATGGCTATACGACTTTTATGCTTCTTTTTTCTTCTTTCTTTCTATCTCCTTATTCTTTTACTCCCTTCCTCTATGTCGTCATCTCATTATTATATACCATTCTCATTTTCCCTATTTGTCTCTGATGACAGAATATCCCATACTGGGGGACAGCACAGAAACAGCTGTAAGATTTTGAATTTCTACCTACAATGATAGTGCATACGACTTGAGATGTTTGCCTTGCCTTAATGTTTGCTGTCCTGTTTAGCAATTATATATACATGCATATATATATATATATATATATATATAT
>NC_068985.1:9819872-9821569 GCF_001194135.2 Octopus bimaculoides
ATATATATATATATATATATATATATATATATATATATAATTTTCCCATTTTCCAACAATCTTTTGTATCATGTGCATTGATAACAACACCAGCTACGTGTGTTGTTGTCAGTTTTAGAATTATAGATATGTATAATGTTATGCATTGGTTTGCCTTTGTCAGGACATGTCTGCTATAGAAAGTGAGACATCCTCTTTGAACCTGAGCTGACTCTTTCACATTACTCAGACTTTGGCGTCAGAAACGGAATCGATATTGTTAGGAAAATATAACCTAATACCAATAAATAAACAGCGAGCGCACTCAGACAAGAAATTAAAGATACCACCAGCCACAGAAGTAAAATACTGTCTGACCGCGCGAACTTCCAGAAATGGCAGTCAAATTCCTTTTATTACGCACTAACTTCTTGAAAGAAGGAAAATGTAGTATTACAGTCGATGGACATTGCTTGACTCTTACAAGGGAATGTTTGGGTTTATTCCTTCGATTTGAAGAACAACGAACAAAAAGGTTAGATACAAATTGTTTATTGGGTGCTTAGTTACTAAATATGACTTTAAGCCAGTCCCCATTTAAACCAATTTTTACGATCCCGGCAAAATTCCGGACGATTTTTGGCTGTTTTTCAATAATATGATTGGTTTCCATTGCATGACGTTTCGATACGTTTTGTTTGTCCCAAAACCATATCTTATTGTCTTAATACTGCATTTTACTGCTGTTGGCAGCTGTATCACTTACTTGCAATTGTGGTGTTACTCACCTGGGATAAGTTAAACCGGTTCCGATCAACGCGTGTTCGGAGTTTCAGAGAGAATACAAGTTCACATATGGTTCCCGGTCACATGCATACAGGCTTTGAGACAGTGTGGTTCGTAGCAGCTCATTTTGCTGTCGATTATGAATCGTCGCAGAGGATTCGCTAGCCAAATCAACGCCGATTATCAGAATAGATGTAACCTGCGTTTGATGACAGCTGTGCTTGTATGGCACTGTTAGATGCTACAAAAAACGATGGGGATGTAATACAAACGCAATAATTTATACAAATCTGTTTGAAGGTTTATGACCTGTCGTCTGCCCGATAAAGTGCAGCCGATAATGTTCACATTGCTAGAGCTGCTTTTAATTCGTGATTTAATTTTCTTTCACATGTGTTACGCTGTAAAAAGCGGAAGTGAGCTAGAAGGTTCAAACTTAGTGTGCATGCACAGCAGAGTTCAAGGTCAATCTGTGCCAAGTGGCTTTACTTTGCGTGCTTTAGTTTCGTTACTATAGCAACAGTACGGATACTTATTGATCAGACCACGTATGTATGTGCATATATGAATGTATGTATGCATGTATGTATACATATGTAGGTATACATGTGTGTATATATATATATATATGTATGTATGTATATATATATATATATGTATATATATATATGTATATATATGTATATATATATATATATATATATATAGTGTAGTATATTGCCACTTAAGTGTGGCTGACCCCTAGGGGTGGATGTTACTGTTGCTTTTAGCCCCAGGAGGACATCTCCTCCAGCTGGCTTATCGACACACGACTGTGTCCTGTTTGCCAAGGGAAGTTATCCCTCTCACCACGATCTGCAGCACGAACGGATCCGGATTTCAGGGTTATTTCCCTTCGTCGGCGTTCGATAGCTACTGACCTTGGTGAGAGA
>NC_068985.1:9824913-9827323 GCF_001194135.2 Octopus bimaculoides
TATATATATATATATATGTATGTATGTATATGTATATATATATACGCTTGTTGACCTTGTAAGGAATATTATTGTCAACTTTGGTCTGCTGTCCGTTGTGGCGTTCTCTCTTTCTTTCATCAGTTTCAAAATCGAGTCCCTAATTCCTACTATTTCTATTTTGGTAGGCATGCCTCAACAACTGTCTCATCATTTGAACTTTACCTCTTTATACCTAATATATAAATACGCAAGTATTTATTCACGTCACATCATTGGTTTCTATGGCTGCATGCATACATATTTATGTCATTATTCGGTTGTCCTGCTAAAGTTTCTTCTCTGGTACCACCTCTTAAAGTGGTACTAGGCACACACACACACACACACACACACACACACACACACACACACACACTCAAATGTTTAGTGGGAGAAATAAGAGAATCAGAAAGCAATGCATGAGTATATATATACTTTTGTACTCTATGCACAAGGACCTCGGCGGAATTTAACTCAGAGCATAAAGACAGACGAAATAGCGCCTATCATTTCGCCCGCTGTGCTAACGTTTCTTTTTTCTATATTGCCCACAGGGGACTAAACATAGAAAGGACAAACAAGGACAGACAAAGGGATTAAGTCGATAACATCGACTCCAGTGCGTAACTGGTACTTAATTTATCGACCCCGAAAGGATGAAAGGCAAAGCCGACCTCGGCAGAATTTGAACTCAGAACGTTTCGGCGGACGAAATACTGCTAAGCATTTCGCCCGGCATGCTAACGTTTCTGCCAGCTCGCCGACTTAATATGAAAATAAGAATTATTTTATAGATTATATTGGTTTATCGAAAAGAATTCCTAGACATGTTATTATTATTAATACAATATAAAATTCTAAAACTATATGTATCAGTTATAACGAAATTAAAAATAAAAATACCTTTGGAAACGGGTTCATGTACGTGTATGTGCGTGTGTGTGTGCACGTGTGTGTGTGTGTACGTGTGTGTGTGTATGTGTGTGTACGTATTTATCTGTTTATGCGTGTGTGTGTGCATGTACGTGTGTATGTGTGAGTGTGTACGTGCGTGTGTGTGAGTACGTGTGTTTACACAAAAGAAATAAATATATATTTATTTGAACATCCGTAATTTATCGATTCGAAAGTTCGTTCGGTGTACTGGCACGCGTGACGGTTTGACATTTAGGATTCGACTGGCACAGACATTGAAGTCGAGCTGTTGTGAGATTTCCATCAACAAAGCCGCTGATAGGACAATTGACTCGTCTTTTGGGTGTTAATTCTGAAACTTTGTTACTTTAGGAAAAATATCAAATCCTTGTAAATAAGTAGCAAAATGTTCTAGAAATGTTGCGTAATACTTGTGTCATTAAAAGGAATAAATATCGATCTCTCCCCACTCTCCCTCTATGTGTGTCTGCGCGTGTGAATGTAAATACACACACACACACACACACACACAAACACAATGAACTAAAAAAAGATTGCACACACGTTAACAGCGACATGGTCATAAAGGCGACAAGCTGTCAGAAGCGTTAGCACGTCAGACAAAAAAAAACAACACTTATCGGCATTACGTACGGAGTTCAAACCCTGCTCATGTCGAATTTACTTTTCATTTTCTCGGGGTCTATAAAATAAGCACCAGCTTGAGCCCTAGAATCGATGTAATCGACGAGTCAGCACCCCACCCAAAATTTCAGACCTTGTGCCATTAATAGAAAGGGTCACCGTGCGCCAATATTTATGGTCGGGATCCTTGCTTTCCTGATATCTATTTACACTGGCACAAGAAAGCGTGTTGTGCACCATCTTTACCAGTTTCTTCGCTTAGTTCTCTATTCTAAAGATCAGGTACGCAATTCTACCATCATCCACGGCCTCTCAAAATTTATGAGAAGTAGATGATCCTCCTGACCAGTGGAACTGCTTTCTTCATGAAGAAGCGAAAGTGCATACGCCCCAATCTGGTTCAGTGTTTTTCGCGATAAAATATGGCAGTCTTGCATCAATACAACAATAAAGCGATGTAGATGCTAACCATTTTCTATGGATCATTCGGGAATTAATCCTTTTTAGTCCTTTTCTAAGTGAAATTCACAATTTGTTTTCCGTATTTGTCGTTTTAAGGCGGCTGTAAACCATGTGTGTGTGTGTGTGAATGGAAAGCAAAGACTAAAAATAAAATTCTATAATTAGAATTCTAAATTTATAAGAGGGTGTAGAAGGATGTTAATGATAAATTAAGGGTTAGGAATATGAGAAAAGGGGGTTGGATACAGAACTACACACTAAGTTGAGGGGACTAAAATACTGAAACTTTTAAGGATGTAAGTTTGTAATTTTAAAAAAATACATGAAACCCGTCTCTCTCTCTCTCTCTCTCTCTCTCTCTCTCTCT
>NC_068985.1:9827408-9828692 GCF_001194135.2 Octopus bimaculoides
TTCTCTCTCTCTCTCTCTCTCTCGTATCTATCTACCTCATTTTAAAATTTTTTATCCTCCACCAGTTCTGAATCGTACCTAAATCTTCGGTCCAAAGATAGAAGCCACCCTCGCGCACGAACTTACATCTTCTTACGCCCAGTTTCAACCAATACTTTTTTTGGTATAGTGCTATTCTGATTTCCAGGAAATCAACACCATAATGATTGCAATTGCTCTAGAACCAAAACATAGAGGACACTGGAAAAAGCATTCTTGACTGACTGAAAACGGAATTTGAAACGATTTTGATAGATAATTATTTAGTTTGATAACCGAACAACTAGCACTATCCAATGTAGAGATTCGAGCTCTGAAAGGAGGACATAAACCATCTTCAGAGCTCGGGTTGCGGCGGTCGATCTTGATCCTACAGAACGCCTGTAGACTGAACGAATACTCAGTGGCCTACCAGATAGATCTGGTTCCGATCTTTACGATGTACTGCATAAGCTGGAGAGTGAAAAGAACAGATTTCCTAGAGTTTCCACAGGTTTGTGCTTTTCCCACTAAAACACCAGCAACACAGGTCAACCTCTTGGCAATCGCTTTGCCAAAATTAGTAAAATTTCTAAGCGTAAAACTGTTTATTACGCCTCCAAAGCTCGGTTCTTTTTTAACTAGCGTCACCAAAACTTGTCTTACACAAATAAAAAATGCTCCCTGTCTATTGTCAGTTGCGGTAGCTATCTATTAAGATAATAATGAACGACTGTAGCCTGTTGCATTATTGCTCATTGGGCTGATCGTCCAATTAATTAATTATCTGCTCTTTTAGCTGTTGGAATTGGTTATTCGCAGTAATTTTTATGGTAGGCATCGAAATTAGCCAGCTTCATCTATTTTTACTTTTTATTCTTACGAACAGATCCATAAAGTGCTGCTGAAAAACTGCACGCTTCTGTATGAATTTGGAAGGAATGCGTCTGTTGCTGCCCATCAAAGACCGAAGCTTGGATTGGATTTCCTACGGAACCTATGCTAACGGGGTCTATCGATCAACTTTCGATCTCTCACATTGCACAGTTCACGTCGATGCACAAACAACGCACCCTTCGAGGAAATGGTCAAGGACCATTCTTGCAATAAGCACGCTGGATGCGGTGCATTTTTATGTTCGTTTCTTCGAATCGATTGACTCGCAACTCCACTCGTGGGTTATTCTCTATTGCACCTTTGCTAAAATAAGTAAAATCTGCTCTCTCTCTCTCTCTCTCTCTCTCTCTCTCTCTCTCTCTCTCTCTC
>NC_068985.1:9829244-9837778 GCF_001194135.2 Octopus bimaculoides
TCTCTCTCTCTATCTCTCTCTCTCTCTCTCTCTCTCTCTCTCAATCTCATTCTTTCTCAGTCTCTCTCTTTCTCTCTCTCTCAATCTCACTCTTTCTCAGTCTCTCCCTTTCTCTCTCTCTCTCTCTCTCTCTCTCTCTCTCATTTAGTGAGGCTTACCATTTCTTATCAACAATTGTACGCGTCATTTCCCGCTTAGCTAATTCACTAATCTGGTCCCTGAATTTCATTCCAGGAAAGATGCACTCAGTTTCTAGTATCTGAAAGTCTGTCTACTGGAGTTATCTGATTTAACTGCAATCGCTCAGACATTCGCGGTCTGTGTAACCAAATGCCCAAAACTGTGGACCATCTGCTTCTACACTACCCCTATTGGTTAATCTTACGAAAACACCAAGTACAAACTGGTTGATCTGCTGCAATTTGATCAAACATACATTAGCGATGCCAAGAAATACAGGCAATGTCTGTCAGGTAATTGAAAATACTTGAGCAGGTTTCCATAGATTTTAGATAGTTCTCCTGTATCTCCTACTTCTACACAGCCCTTGCCTGCATCTAAGATTTCATTCAAGTCGCCCACGAACGCTAATGGGCGAGGTGTTTCTTGGAGTGACTCTAGATGTATAATGAAATCTGACTGTCGAGCCCCTGGCGTAGTGTGAACAGCCCCCAGTCTGAAAGTTTTACATTCTTTAGTGTTGTTCACGTTCAAAACCATCGACTGGCTTTCCAGGTCCAGGTCCAGGAAGACCGTGCATTCATCTATATTCAAACGTTTCCGAAACAACACTGCTACACCACTCAATCCTAACTAGTCGATGAGAGTTTCTTAATCGGCCAGAAGGAGAGAGAAAACGGAAATCCTGTGTCTCGGTGATGGCTACTACAACTATACTTAGTAACCTGAGGCCGATCAGCATGTATCTCTGCTTCCACGCCGACCTCAGGCCACGTGTATTTATACAACCTACTCTTTAAGAACATGGTATCGAGCAAAAGAGTAAGAAAATCCATCTACTTCGTTTATTAATTATTGGTAATCCGGGTCTTAGAATTTTTTGTCCTGGGGCCCTCCGGTTTAATAATAGCAAGTACAACAAAGGTTATAGTGAAAATATGCTGACTATAACGATGATGATGGTGGTGGTGGTGATGATGGTGATGATGCTGGTAATCGACACAATTAAACAAAGTAGTGATTAAATAACATTGTTACATCAGTAATATAACGCTGATAAAGACTCTTAATCAGTAATTATCAATTTACGTTAATTATTCTCAACTAGTATGAGATTTAAAGTTTCGATTACATGTTTTTCCTTATTTTAAATGTTAACATATTAATACCACTGATAACTGTAGCATGCTTTTGGATTATCAGGCAAAGGAGTTTAACGGTGGATAATAATTGTGACCTATAACGACTAGACAAGCATAACATTTTCATTTTATTTTTTGCAAATCAGTCCTCCAAGCAAATAAATAATCCGTTTCAATGATTTTATCAGAATTATTAACAACAGCAACATTAGAACCACTGGATGGACAGAAACCAATTCGATAGCTTCCATCTGTTCGCTAAACTTGCTAAATGTGGCAGTTTAATCTTCCTCAAAATCATACTATACTGCTTAAAAGAAAGGCTTTGAATTCAAGAAGAGAGGATGATGCCAGCTCTTTGGACATTGGTCTAATCAACGAAGCTTGACAAGAACAACAACAACAACGTCAACACCAGCGAAGAGGAGCCATCGAGGGAGTTTCTCAATTTACACCCAGCGTATATAATATATTTGCCTGAACAGGGACACAGTGTGCCACGCGTCAAGTGTCAAAGTGATCGCAGAGCAACGTGAGATGATGTGTTTTGCTCAAGAACAAAACACACCACCTGGTCTGACGATCGTGAGTACAACATCCTAACCACTAGGCATGGCGTCCATTTGATGGAGGGAGTGAAGGAATGTACGGCACATATATTTGATCTTTATAAGCCAGTATTTCCCAAACTTTTCGTGCCAAATTGCAATATCGCCCACCTATCAGCCAAAAAATGCTGTATCGCTCACCAGTGTAAAAAAGAAACCTGACACAATCGACTGCATCGACCTCCAACGGATTGCTGTACCAATTTAGAATATTCAGTGCAATAACATCTTGAAATCGCTCCACCATGTCATCGTGCAATGATTGTAAATAGTTGCGATATGTAGTTAAATCCTCATCAACCAATTCATCTTTCAAAGAATCAAGGTGTGAAAATTGATCGAACTGACATTTTGAAATGTTAGTCTTATACAACACCAATTTCGAAATGAAGACGCACAGGCAAGAATATTACTGAGTGGAATATTATGTTCAAAAAGGAAAGACTTGAGAGTGTGAAAAACAGTTGCACCTTTTGAATCAAACAGAAATTTCTCTGTGAATAGCATTTCCTTACAAGGTTGAAAGTTTTCGCTGAAATACCGAATGTATACCATCATCAAACACTGATTGTCCACAACAGTTGAGAGAATATTAGTATTAATGAGCTGACATTTGACATCGTTGGCCATTTCATTGATGCATCGAGAAATCGTGTAATTGTTAAGTGAGATCTTCTTCATAATGTTATCGTATTTTTTGTGTATAACGGTTGACAAAACCTCTTCGATAAGTGGGCGAAGTAATGTTTCTCCAATTGTGTGAGACTTCCAAAACTTAGCAACAAAGCAATGCAATGTTGTAATGGGACTGAACCCGGAACCATGTGGTTCGTAAGCAAGCTACTACCACACAGCCACTCTTACGCCTACTATTCATATTTATTTATTTTTATTGGTTTGCTCTTGTGAGTGGGATTGTGCTTATGGCCTTCGGTGAGATCATTGTAAGTCAACGTTCCACTTTAACTGTTGCAAGTCAACGGTTGCAGGATAAATATCTTCAGGGTAGGAAATGAGATGACTGACTTTCTAAAGGCAGAAGTCGAGGCTTAATGATTAAACAAAGGCCTGAGAAGACTGATACAGTTTTGAGTGATGAGAAAAGGAAATACGACTGTCGGGAAGTGTCCGAGTGGAAATGTCGCGAAACCAGCTATTTTCAAGAAGCAGGTTTTACCGTAGTTGCAGTAATAAGGCAGATGGAATGAACAAAATGTCTGCGGGGCAAAAGTTGGATCGCGTTAGTAAGTGACTATTTTCCGAACAGTTTTAATCCGAATGCATCTTAGAATAACTTTGTGAGTAACGGTGTCATCATCCTATTTGAGATTTGTTAAGGATTAGTGTTTATTAAAGGCTGGATTATTTTCTGACTCGGAATAAGAAAGCCAGTCATTGAGATGCAGTCTTCGATGTGTTGAGGATGTGCGTTTGCCAAAAGACACCTTCAGTCAGTGGTGAACTGGCCAGGTTGCCAGCTTGCCCGATGGCAAGTGGGCCCCTGCGCCATTAGAATCCATATATGGGGGCCCATGTTAGTATCTAAGGGGCCCAGTCCCTCAAGTTTGAGAATTTTTAATTCACTCCTGAAAGAATGCATTAATTATTTCAGCCTGGCTGGATTTGAAGAGAGTTGAAAAGAATACTTTTAACAAAGACAAAAAAAGAATTAAATGATAGCTTTGTAGTTGCGGGTGGCCCCACTTTAGTCTCCTGACAACCAATATTTTTAGACCCAGTCTGCCACTGCCTTCAGTGATAGTGAAGTATAAGATCTGAAGCAATCATGAGAGTTTTGGTTGCCTGCTAGTTGTCTTGTGGTGAGATGCGCGTTTTGTCGTAAGTTCTCTTGCCATTTGATGTTGAAGGAGACAAGATCGCCATGACCTCATTGCAAGATGTTTGGAGGTCTCTGTTCGTGGTGTCTGTACAAACTAGGTGTGAAGGTGCTAGCTTGCATTCGGATGACACTCGGATGCGGAAGGCTGGAGTGGAAGTGTGTTCTTAGCGTAAGGGCTGGTGATTTTGAGAGTTGTCAATATGTAGGTCGTTAATGTATACGAGGAGTGGGGGGGGGAGAAAACCAGACCCCCAAGTTCTACAAGAGTTGACAGAGTGCAACTTGGATAGAACTTTGTAGTGACGCCTTATAGCAGACGACATTTCCGGAGTTTTTGTCCACGCATGCGCAGGGACTAGTTCCGGAAGGAACACAGGAAGAGTCTCATGCGCATGCGTAGTCATCGACATCCAAGCTTTCGCGCTTCTTTTCTCATCTCTTTCACCCTGGCCGACGAAGGGCCTAGACGTCGTAGCAGCCTCTCTCCAACATTCCAACTCTGGAGCTAGACAAATAACCACGAAACTTCATTGACGGCGTCTCAGTAACCAAAGGGTGGAATGCTGCCGAATTCTATTGTAATAAATATTGTTGTGTT
Organism: Octopus bimaculoides; assembly: GCF_001194135.2. NCBI lineage: Eukaryota > Metazoa > Mollusca > Cephalopoda > Octopoda > Octopodidae > Octopus > Octopus bimaculoides. The sequence continues at coordinate 9,833,613 of NC_068985.1, forward strand.
GATAGTTCAGAATCTGTGTTCCGTTGTTTCTTCAAGAAATTTAATATACGGAAGCGGAGTACACCTAATGGTGTATAACCACTTCCCTACAACTTCATCAGCAAACACTGCTATTGTACTATCTAAATAGGAAGGCACCGATTCAAGAGACGAGAAAACGATGGGTTTCATCGAAGGGCAGGTTTGAAAGGAAAGTTGAATTGCTAGACACGGTTGAAAGCTTTGTTGATGTTGCAGGCAACAACACTGCTTTTACCAAATATTTCGAGGGCGATTTGGCTTCCGGTATGTATGTATGTATGTATGTATGTATGTATGTATGTCATTATTCAGTATATTTCTAGATTTCTTACCAATAGAGAAAGAACCGGTTTCTAACCTAGATCCAAGGTTCCTCCATGTATGTATGTATGTATGTATGTATGTATGTATGTATATATGTATGTGTCTATGTATAACATTATTCAGTTTATTTCAAGATTTCTTGCCAATGCCATAGACGCAGGAGTGGCTGTGTGGTAAGTAGCTTGGTAACCAACCATATAGTTCCGGGTTCAGTCCTACTGCGTGGCACCTTGGGCAAGTGTCTTCTACTATAGCCTCGGGCCGATCAAAGCCTTGTGAGTGGATTTGGTAGATGGAAATTGAAAGAAGCCCATCGTATGTGTGTGTGTGCGTGTGTGTGTGTGTGTGTGTGTGTGTGTGTGTGTGTGTGTGTGTGCGTGTGTGTGTGTGTGTGTGTGTATTTGTGTGTCTGTGTTTGTCCTCCCAACATCGCTTGACAACCGATCCTGGTGTGATTACGTCCCCGTAACTTAGCGGTTCGGCAAAAGACACCGATAGAATAATTACTAAGCTTTCAAAGAATAAGTCCTGGGGTCGATTTGCTCGACTAAAAGCGGTGCTCCAGCTTGGCCGCAATCAAATGACTGAAACAAGTAAAAGAATAAAAGAATAAAGGAATAAAAGAATAGTTGCATATCTAGACATACTCATATATATTTAAATTATAAATTTCTGGGAAATTTTATGCATGTATGTATGCATGTTCGAATGCATACATGCATGCATGTATGTATGTATGCATGCATGCATGTATGTATGCATGTATGTATGTATGTATGTATGTTGATAAATATGCCAAGATTGTGGTTGCTAAGCTGTCAATCAGTAACTTACTAGCCAACAGACCCCTACCTTAGACTAATCAATAATCCCTTTTTTTTTTCTTGTTCTAATCTCCCTTCATTCCCATTATTATTCTCACCCTATCTCCAGTCCCACCCTCCCATAATATCCTATTCCTTTCTTTTCTCTCCAACTACTTTTAGTCCACGCATTTCCACTCATTCTTCATGTTTTCCATGCTCTTAAGGATTAGCCACAAACAAGCACTTTTCTAATTCCATGAAAAAGCATTCGGTCAGATATATTGCACAATTTTATGCCAACAGTATACACACTAGAAATAAGAATTATCTATAGACGATGTATATGTATATATATAGACGTATACGTTTAAATGTTTGTATGTATGTATGTATGTATGTATGCATGTGTGCGTGTATATATATACACACACACACACACACACACACAAACATACAGGGTGCGATGAGTAAATTGTCGCCATTTTATATTTTTAACTTCACGAGGGCATATTGTTTGTTTTTGATTTTGTCGACTACACAGTATAGTAGGGTCAGTTGGGCACCGTCTGTGAGAAAAAAAGCACCATAATTCACTCTGCCAGAAATTTGGAAACAGCACGTACTGCATGGCATTCGCGCCCGGAAGCTCCAATACGAACATTTCAGAGTGTTCAGATGTCAATCTGTGGACAGTGCAATCTGAGGATATGTACCGAGAGTGATAAAAATCAAACATCCAGTCAGATTCATGGTGTTTGGAGTGATTACTAGTGATGGTGATGTTACGCCTCCATTCATTTTCCCACACAGCCTCAGTCTCAACACGGAGGCCTACAACAAGTGCCTCGAGGAGGCAAAGCTGCTCTGAGTAAAGAGGGTGGCTGCTGGAAGACCCTACGTCTGGCAACAGGACCCTGCACCCTGCCACACAAGCAGGAGAATCCAGTCATGGCTGTCAGAAAATTTCTGCAACCACATCACCCCTAACATCTGGCCACTTAATTCCCCAGACTGCAACCCCCCTTCATTATTATGTGTGGAGTGCAGTTGAGCAAAAGACCAGCAAAATTCTTTCTAACGCCAAAGACGAACTGAAGGCGAGGATTATGGCAGCATTCACCAACTTGTGAGTGGATTTGGTGGACGGAAACTGAAAGGAGCCCGACGTGTATATGTATATATATATATGTTTGTGTGTGTGTGTATGTGTGTGTATATGTTTGTGTGTCTGTGTTTGTCCCCGCCCTCCAACATCGCTTGACAACCGATGCTGGTGTGTTTACGTCCCCGTAACTTAGCGGTTCGGCAAAAAGAGACCGATAGAATAAGTACTAGGCTTACAAAGAATAGGTCCTGGTGTCGATATGTTCGACTGAAGGCGAGGCTCCAGCATGGTCGCAGTCAAATGACTGAAACAAGTAAAAGAGTAAAAGAGTAAAAGAGTATATCAGATAAATAGGTTCAGCCTTCCGAATCACATGGTTCCGGGTTCATTCCCACTGTGTGGTACCTTCAGTATGTATCTTCTACTTATAGCGCCCTCGGGCCGACCAAAGCCATGTGAGTGGATTTGGTGGACGGAAACTGAAAGAAGCCCATCGTATATGTGTGTGTGTTTGTGTGTGGGTGTATGTGTATGTATATGTGTGTGTATGTGCGCGCGCATATGTGTGTGCGCGCGTATGTGTGTGTGTCTTTGTGTATATGTATGTCCCCTGCCACCAGCTGACAACCGGTGTTGGTTTGTGTACGCCCCCGTGACTTAACGGTTCGGTAAAAGAAACGACATAAGTACCAGGCTTTAAAAAGTGCTGGGGTCGATTTATTCGACTAAAAATTCTTCAAGGCTGTGCCCCAGCATGGCCGCAATCTAATGGCTGAAACAAGACAAAAATGAAAGATAATAAAAACTCACTGACAAGAAGGGCAACATTTAATGTGACGACATTATGCTAATGGTTATTTCACATCGTATAACAATGCGATCCTTGTTGGCTTCAGTGGATGTATTCCATTTGTCTATATCCAGACTATGAATTCATATTCATACCAATAATAGTTGGAGCATTAGGTTTTGTTAGTGAATACTCAAAGGAGAATCTTGATAAACCGGGATTTTCAGAAAGAGAAATCGACGACTAATTCGTACATTAAAAGTGCAATCTGTGAGTGGAACAGTAAAAATATGCAAGTCTTTTCTCAAGTTCCAAATGTGAATTTGTCTCTGTTAACTTGTTAACAACATCCCAAAGATAGAACCTTCTGTCTTTGTTGGAAACTGGCTCCCTCCTGAAGTGGAAGATTTCTAACAATCAAAAAATAGAACATACATACATACATACATACATACATACATACATACATACATACATACATACATACATACATATTGAAATAGCAAACCCAAAGACCCTTTCGATCTAGTTTGAAATCCTATACACCACAAACCAGTTACTCAGACTTTTATTTTATTAATCTCTATCTCATTAGGAAGATACTAATCTATACGGATTAGTTACAACAGAAATTAGAATAATTTGACACTCGCATACAGGTAGAGACGCAAACACACACACACACACACACACACACACACACACACACACACACACACACATGCGCATGTACATTCTCACACAGACGCATGCACACACTTGTGTTCGGGCACACTCACACATATGCACTCATACATACACACACACACATACATACATGTGCGCATGCACAAAATCACACAGACACATCCACACACTTGTGCTCGGGCATACTCACACATACATACATACACGTACACACACACACACGTACGCATGCACATACTCACACAGACACAGACACACACCCGTGCGCGCGCACACTCACACATATACACGCATACATTCACACACACATGTAAGCATGCACATACCCACACACACACACATGCACAAACTTGTATTCGGGCACACTCACAGATGTACACACATAAACACACACACACTGACTCACTTGCGCAAAGGCGCACATACACTTGGG
>NC_068985.1:9837788-9840589 GCF_001194135.2 Octopus bimaculoides
CACACTGACTCACTTGCGCAAAGGCGCACATACACTTGGGTAGGTGCGTTCCTTCTCTCACACACACATGGGGTGCAGGTATACTCAGCCTCTTCACATTTAACCGTGTGGATTACGGACAGGAACATGCTGCAAAGCACACAGATATGCTCGACAGAAACACAAAGCGGATAATCTATACAACACATACACACACACACACACACACACGTAGACACACACCATGAATACATGCATACTCGCACGTATGCACACACACACATACAGACACATGTACACATGCACACACTCCTGCACACACACACGTGCATACACTTTCGCACACACATGCACGCACGCAGGCACTCACATGCACACACATCTACACTCACACACGCATACATCCACTCACGTGCATATACACATGCACTCATACATACATGCACACACATGCATGCACATGTACACACATGCATGCACATGTACACACATGCATGCACATGTACACACATACACACACACACACAAACACACACACACACATACACACACACACACATACACACATACACACACACACGCACACACACACACACATGGAGGCTCGTGAATGCATGTGTCAACAATTCTGATCACCAATTGATGGATACCATTGTATAGTTCGATTTGCAAGAAATAACAGCCAACTCGACCACGGATCATCTTTAAGGAAAAGAGAAACGATTCATTATTCATTGAATAATGTAGTCCTTGATGAAGTATATCTGGGGAAAAAAGCGTGGTGGTCACGGCTGGAACCTCTTTGATCATACGTGTATTCGATCAGGACTGCCGTGGGCCCTAACTAAAGTTTCAGAAGCGACCGCAACAATAACAACAACAACATCTCTAGTCATGTGATCCCATATTTTAAAAATAATATTAAAGATTTTACTTTTTCTCTCTAATGCAGGCATGGACAACCTATTTCGAGAAGTGGGCCGCACGAGACATAGCTCATCATCAGGCGGGCCGCACTGCTAAAAATACTCAAGGTAATTTTGCGCTAGATTTACCATTCAAATTGTCCCGCGAGACGCGGTTCGCACATGATTGCTCTCATGCCAAGATGGCGTACACACTTGCAGTGAAGTGTTACTGTTCTACACGGACTGGTACACGTTAAGCTTTTTGTATTTCCTTCGGTTACAATAATCAAAAGAAAGCCTTTCACCTCATCGATAGCAAAGCAATAAAGGAGTCTTTTTAAGGTAGTTTGACCAGCTAGAGATAGCATCAAAATTCCCCTCAGATTTCACTCTGCTGTCTTAAAAAGGACAGGATGTCTACAGTTAGAATGTCTTCAGTCATAAGTCTTCTCAATCATGGTTAACCCGGGGCTAAACGACAATTGCACCGTTCATCTCAACCGATCTGTCTACATCAAATATTACCACAGACAAGTCCATCATTCAAAGCCTTCTCGCCTTCTTCTTAAGTTTTCGGGCTCCGGACATCGTTTATATTCCCTGCCCTGATAAAGAGAAAACTCCTGTCCGTTTCCACTGACTGAACTTCTTTCCCTTTAAATTAGGGTAGCGTCTGGCTGAATATACCGAATATACCTCTCTCTCTCAGCCAAAAGCTTTCATCTTTATCTTTTTTGCTGTTTAACTCCAACTCGCCCTTAACCGAGCAAACCTACGAAAAGAAGTGACCAAGTCGTGACCATCCCCTCTTATTCCTAGATACAGTGCACTCAAGACCACACTATCCACTACATACTTTATTAAGACGTCAAAGTGTGATCTAAGGTCGATTTGGCTGTTATTTCTAGCATAGCTTCCCTCTCTACCGAAAGTATACGTTTCACAAACTCACCACATTTTCAGTTCTTTCATTCTTTCATTCTTTCATTCTTTCATTCTTTTATTCTTTTACCTGCTTCTGTCATCAGACTGAGCTCGTGTTGAGGCACTGGACTTTAAAATATTTCTGAATATAAATTCTTGAGGAAAGAGTCAGCTGAAATCATATGAAAGTACTTCATTTAGATTATAACGTTGACCTACAAGTTATGGATTAAAGGATTAACTAATCACTCATTATCTACAACTTATAAAAACACAAACATCGCCAAGTGAGTCTACGAAAGAGCCTCAACATGACTACACGACATACTAGAAATAGCAGCCAAATCACTCTCAAATCGCTCCTTCTCGTCTTAAAGGAAGAAAGGATACATTGGATTGTCGTCCTAAGCACGCCATCTCTGAATAAGAAAAGTGGATGGATGGTCACGAGTGGAACGCTTTTGACGTTAGGCTAAACAGCAACATACGAACATATTAATAATTCCTTTTTAGAACAGTGGATCTCGAAGCATGCATGGAGCTATAAATAATAACGTGTAAATATTGAGTTGAAAAACCCTTTTGAATACAGGAAGTCAAAGGCTGTTCATGGGACTCGAACCCGCGTCTCCTATAGATAACGTTAAATTTAACTTTACGATGAAAGTAAGCAAAGTTTGTTTCTAGAAGCGTTGAGATGTATTGTAAGATAGCGTCTTATGAAGCTAAATTTATAAGTTCTAAAATTGCAGAAGAATTCGTTGCTGGGCAGTTTAGTTTAATGGTAAAACACTTGACGCATAATCACAGATACGTGAGTTCGAGTCTCATGGCTGGCTAGTAGCGTGTTATTCTGCAATGTGTGGATAATTTATCCTGATCACACTATTTATAGCATTATCACGCGTTTGAGAAATAGATTTATTTCTGTATCTTACAATACATCTCAACGCTTCTAAAAACAAAGTTTGTTTACTTTCATCGTAAAGT
>NC_068985.1:9843519-9843813 GCF_001194135.2 Octopus bimaculoides
GTCATATATATATATGTGTGTGTGTGTGTGTGTAAGTGTGTGTGTGCGCGCGCACAAGCGCATGCATGCACGGTGTAATGTTTGAGACGGTGATTCCACTATTATAGGGTCGTGGAATGGATTCCTGGGCTGAGTTGCTCGTTCGGCCCTTGATTAAAGCACTTTAATATTATGTTGCTCCATAGGTGGCAGGCTGGCAGAAAGGTTAACACGCCAGGCGAAATGCCTAGTGGTATTTCGTCTGTCTTTACGTTCTGAGTTCAAATTACGCTGAGGTCGACTTTGCCTTTCATC
>NC_068985.1:9844149-9846274 GCF_001194135.2 Octopus bimaculoides
CGATAAATTAAGTACCAGTTGCGTACTGGGGTCGATCTAATCGGCAGCCCCCCACCACCATCACCACCACCACCACCACCACCACCACCACCACAAAACAAAATAGCTTTTGGGCCTTGTGCCTAAAGAAGAAAAGAATATTGTGTTGTTCCAGTCTACTCTGCTGAAACAAGTAGCAGCTGAGGGCTGGTTCAATCTTCTCTCTCTCTCCCCCAGTCGTAACATCTTGAGTATTCCAGTGGATCAAAGGTAGGAACTTTCAGAATGTGTCTATAGGCGCGTAATAGAATCAGCGAAAATACAATTAAACTTCTTACTCCACCACACCCAACTTCGCTTATATCCTTACCGTATTCAACTTATCTGAACTGAACCGATCAATAACCAACCCAACCACAAATAATTGCTACTGCATTAACTTCGCTATTTGCTCCCTAAAGCCAATAGTCTGGTTAAAGTTGTAGTGTCCAGTGCACTATACAGACCATAACTTGTCAAAGACATACATAGGTCTCACAGCCAATCCATTCGCATTCCGTTTCAATCAAAAATCGCGATACACAGATATTGTTTTGAGCTGAGTGGGGGTGCTAGACTCCCTTGTTCGAAAATATAAGGACACAGATCGTGTCGTATAGCCAGCTGGAGACGATGTCTCCTGTGACTAAATTACAGCAACATTAGTCCTAAACCAGGACTGTCATGTTATGTTGGCAAATAATCTTTATCTCCAACTTTTATTAAAAACGTTTATTGCAGAATTAGATCCATTGTGATACTCACTTTTTTTAAATTGTGTTTTACCAAGGAATCAGTGAAGTAATATGGGCAGTTGATCCGGATGCATGGTTCTTAGAGCTGTAAAATCTACAGTGTTATTTCATAGCTGTAAGGGTGACAGCTTCTTAATGGTATCCACTAAGTGTTCATTGATGATAAACCCTACAACAATTTTGTAGAGTTATTAAATATTAACGTAACGGAAAGAGTAAGTTACTAAGTTCATAATAATAAATTAGTAACCCGAGGAAAGTTTAATAACTCTAGAGTTAGCTTTTGGAAGAGTCGAGTCGATTATACTTTACTTTATTTTATACATATAGTTCTATATTTAAGAGATGAGGAATTATGTACATTATTTACATTCGATGGATATTTGTCCTCATCTTGTTTGTTGTTAACACAACGTTTCGGCTGATATACCCTGTATGTATGCGTGTATGTATGTGTGTATGTATGTGTATGTGTGTATTTTTATTCTCCCCGGAAGGATCAAAAGTGAAGTTGATCGCTGTGACTAGAAACTGGACTGAGATCACGTATGTTTCTTTATGGCTCACTAAATTTTTCTAAATCTTGATTTCGCTCGTCAGAGCCAGCACGTGTCAGGACACGATGACTCGCTGGATTATCATCGAGATCTGTTGGTATTAACGACCGTAATCAGTACGATAAGAAGTACTTATATAATAAACAGAATTGTAAGATGTATGTGTGTATACGTGTGTGTTTGTGTACGTATGTATTTTTATGTGTGTGTATGTGTGTGTGGTTTGTGTGAGAGTATGTGATTTGTGTGTGTGTGTTTGCTGTTTACTAAATGATAATCCCTTTATCAATTGTCAAAATATAGGTGTTTCTGCGTAAAAAAAGAAGCAGACGAGCAAATACACATTTACAAACACGTGTAGCCGTACGAGGTTGTTTATTAAGACGAGCGTTTATACAGAAACGGAGTGCCTCCTCGTATACGTGCTCAGCAACATAGCCTGCACGTGCGCGCGCGTGTGTGTGCGAGTGTTGGCATATGTATATATGTATGCATTATGTATGTATGTATGTATGTATTATGTATGTATGTATGTGCAGATTTGTATGTATGTATGTATGTATGTATGTATGTATGTGTGTGTATGTATTGTATGTATGTATGTGTGTGTATGTATGTATGTATGTATGTATGTATGCACGTATGTACATATGTATGTATGTATTGTATGTATGTATGTATGTGTATGTATGTATGTATTGTATGTATGTATGTATGCATGTATTGTATGCATGTATGTATGTATGCATGCATGCACGTACGTACGTACGTATGTATACATGTATGTATGTATGT
>NC_068985.1:9846823-9859049 GCF_001194135.2 Octopus bimaculoides
CTTTTTCTCCCTGTCCCATACAATCATGTCTGGCTTGTTGCGCTTACATGGGTCGCTGTTTTGTGGGAATGTCCAACCAGTGTTCTATAATTTTAAAGGTGTGGGTACCTTCTGGTTTTGATGTGCCTTTGGTATGGCAGTCAGGACAATCCTTCCTGCGTATGGCATTGTAGGACCGTCTTAGCGACAATGTCATGTCTCATGGGAAGGTAGAATCTTGCAGTTATTTTTGGACAACTCAAGCACTTCTAGGTTTCTAAGCAGATCTGTTGTTACACAATCCTGCACATTTATGATAACGGGAAGAAATGAAAATCTATAACAGGTTTATAATCACTTAATCATAGTCGTTCTTCTTTTCCCTATTTTTTTAAAGAACCATTCACATCCACTGGGCAACTGATCTCTACAATGGTATGGCAGTCGGAACAATCCTTCCTGTGTATGGCATTGTAGGACCGTCTTAGCGACAATATCATGTCTCATGAGAAGGTAGAACCTTGCAGTTATTTTTGGACAACTGTCGACGGGTCACTCTGCGATGGATTGGCGTTCCGTTCAGGAGGTAATGCCTAGCCAGAGGGATGGCTACATTCGAAAGCTACAACAATGCAAGTAAGCGCAATGTGACCAGTGGTGTATAACCACATTCAATAATCTGATGTATGTATGTATTCTTTTATTCTTTCACTTGTTTCTAGTACTTATTCTATCGTTCTCTTTTGCCAAACCGCTAACTTACGGAGACATAAACACACCAACAACGGTTGTCAAGCGATGGTGTGGCGACAAACACAGACATGCAAATACATACATGCATATATATATGTGTATATATATATATATATATATATATATATATATATATATATATATATATATATATATATATATATATATATATATACGACGGGCTTCTTTCAGTTTCCGTCTACCAAATCCACTCACACGACTTTGGTCGGCCCGAGGCTATAGTAGAAGACACTTGCCCAAAGTGTCACGCAGTGGGAATGAACCCGGAATCATGTGGTTAGGAAGCAAGCTTCTTACCACACAGCCATTCCTGTGGATGGATGGATGGATCTTTGTGTTGGTGTTTGTTCCCACTGTTTGGCATCGGTTCATTTCCATTTCTGTAACTTAGCGGTTCAGCAAAAACGACAAAAATAGGATAAATATCAGACATATAACATATAATAGGTCGATTTGATCCACTGAACCCTTTGAGGCAGTGCACCATCATGGTGGTGATTCGAAGACCGAAATCAGTAAAAAGAAAAAAAAAAAATTCCCAGGCATGGTTGCATGGTAAGAAGTTTGCTTTTCAGCCATGTGATTTCAGGTTCAATGTCACCACATGGCACTGTGGACAAGTATCTTCTGCTATAGCCCTTGGTTGACCAAACGCCTTGAGTGGATTTGGTACACGAAAACTGCAAGAAGCCCGTCGTAATTGCTAATAAGCCAGCCCTTTTAATTAGTCGTTTACACTTTTACCGTTTTGAAAATCAACACATGTTTTCAACGGATTTTCTCTTATAAGACTGACAGAAGTAGTTGAGTTTTAACCCTAGGCGTTAAGAGCCGCTGATGAGGATTAAGATGGCCTACATCAAAATCCGAAATCGCGATCCGGCTATGTGCGTTGAGGACTTACCTCCCTTTATAAGTCATTAAGACAGTGATTTTGTGGCTTTCGAGTTATTTTAACTCTTATCCTAAGCAAAGGCCGTGCTAATCAGTACTCTCTATCGCTTTTGTGTCCCCTATTGATTTCGCCTTTAGGTTCTAATTGCTAATAAACCACCCTTTTTAATTTGTTTTACACACACACACACACATGTATATGTATGTGTGATTTGCCTTTGTGTTAGTGTCTGTGTCCCTACCGGTGTTGGCTTGTTTACGTCTTTTTAACTAAGCAGTTCGGCTAAAACAAAAAAAAAGACTTATAAAATAGGTACCAGATTCTAACCAGTAATTACTTGCTTCTGTTCGTTCGACTAAACCCTTCGAGGCGGTGCTCTAGCATGGCCGTAGTCCAATGACCGAAACAAATAAAAAAGATTTGATGGTGTCTACTAATACATCTGTTTTCGAATTCTACCATGTGTAGATACTCTTCAACTTGTTTCAGCCATGCGGCTGCGATCATGCTGGAGCACCACCGTGGTCTTTCTGATTCCCTCAGCCTGGGATGTTTCACATCACCACTCCTGTACGTGCCTCTGTCCCAACTGTTGGCCCATTTGGTGTATAAGGGAGTTTGATTCCGCTGCCCTCGTCTGTACCTCATGTCGGGTTGTTGGTTCATCCGGTATTGCGAAGAGGAGGATGTCTAGTTCCTTTTTAAAGAATATCTATCTCTACCTTATGCAGATTTCTTAATTTTTGTGGCTGGGCATTGAAGAGCTGTGGGCCTTTGAACGCTAGACTATTGCAGTACCTGGTCCTGAATTTAGATGGAGCGGATGGTACCTCTGGTACAATTCAATGGCGGCCAGTCCTGGCACCTATATCAATATCGCACAAATGATGTTAGCATCAATTTTAAAATCCAGCCAAGACTCCCCCACCCCACCTTGTTATCCACCTACTACAAAAATTGAACTCAAGACACATAACAACATTCTTTTCTACTCTAGGTACAAGGCCTGAAATTTTGTGGGGAGGTTCCAGTCGATCCCAGTATGCAAGTGGTACTTAATTTATCGACCCAGAAAGGATGAAAGGCAAAGTCGACTTCGGCGGAATTTGAACTCAGACAGACAAAATACCGCTAAGCATTTCGCCCTTCGTGCTAACGTTTCTTATTTCTTTACTGCCCACAAGGGGGCTAAACATAGAGGGGACAAACAAGGACAGACAAATGGATTAAGTCGATTAAATCGATCCCAGTGCGTAACTGGTAATTATTTAATCGACCTCGAAAGGATGAAAGGCAAAATTGACCTCGGCGGAATTTGAACTCAGAACGTAGCGGCAAACGAAATACTGCTAAGCATTTCGCCCGGCGTGCTAACGTTTCTGCCAGCTCGCCACCTAAGATACATTACAACATTATGACACGACTACTTTACCTCAACTGGTCCAGCTCTCTTTTATATTATTCCAAAATACATCAAAACGGAAACAGATCCCATAAAATTCAAAAGTTCTCCGGACAAATTTCTCCCAAAATCCCTAACCAACCTCCTACACCCAGATATGTCTCCAACAATAACTCTTTGCTAGAGTGGGTCATAGTGTCTTACATGTGACTGAGGTGTGAATCACGATCTAAAAAACCTCACCAGGTGGTGCTTTTAAGTTAGACATGACCTAGGCTTATACTGACTGAAACCTAAGTTTTCTAAGTTATATATCACCAGTTCTTGGAGTTTGCTATTTCTCTACATCTTTGCTCACCGATCACACAAATATTTGATTCATTCTGCCGCCCTTAGAAATTTGTAATCTTAGTTGCTTAACAAAATCCTATGAAAGTGTGATTAAATAGTTTTACGTAGTCAAGGGAAATAACTCTTTTTTAAACTAGGAAAAGTTGCTTCGCTTTTTGTCCTTGTCAACGAGGCGCTTGACGTAGTGGTCAGCATAATCGGCTCCCGATCGTCAGGGCGTGAGTTCGATTCGTGGCGGCGCGTTGTGCCCTTAAGCAAGACATTTTATTCTACATTGTTCAAATCCAGTCTTCTAGCAAAGGTCAGCTGCACCGGTGATTCTAAGGGCTACCCTTGTCGCATTCATTTCAGGTTGCATCTCCCTGATAACTACGTTAAGGGTACGCTTGTCGGTGGAGTGCTCGGCCACTCGCACATAAATTTCACAAGCAGGCTGTTTCGTTGATCGGATCAGCTGGAATACATACATAAAACATACAAATCTGCACATACATACATGCTGTTGGCACTCCGTCTCTTACGACGTCGAGGGTTCCAGCTGATCCGATCAACAGAACAACCTGCTCGTGAAATTAACGTGCAAGTGGCTGAGCACTCCACAGACACGTGTACCCTTAACGTAGTTCTCGGGGATATTCAGCGTAACACAGTGTGACAAGGCTGACCCTTTGAAGTACAGGCACAACAGAAACAGGAAGTAAGAGTGAGAGAAAGTTGTGGTGGAAGAGTACAGCAGGGTTCACCACCATCCCCTGCCGGAGTCTCGGGGAGCTTTAGGTGTTTTCGCTCAATAAACACTCACAACGCCTGCTCTGGGAATCAAAACCGCGATCCTGTGACCGTGAGTCCGCTGCCCTAACCACTGGGCCATTGCGCCTCCACTCATACATACATACCCTGTTGTTGATGTTGACTAATATACTGTATCACTGTGTATTATAAGGAATTTGCTCAAAGGATGGGCATCCAGTTGTAAAACACTGCCTCAAAATGTCTCGAACCCTTGCCAGCACAGAAAGACAAACACAAAAATGATGTTGACAGCATTAAGGATGTGAGAAATATATCCCTACCCAGCAAGGCATAATACTCAAATTTTAACAAACAGCAAGGTAGGTCCCAATACATCCCTAACACCATTTATTTCTCTCTCTCTCTTTCTCTAACTTTCTCCCACCTTCCATCTCCTCCTGGGGTGACCCAGTATCCCCTCCACTGTAAGGCAACTATCTTTGTCCCTCTGTCATACGCTGACTGTTCACCTTTTTCATTTACTTGTTTCAGTCATTTGACTGCGGCCATACTGAAGCACCGCCTTTAGTTGAATCAAATCGACCCCAGGACTTATTCTTTGTAAGCCTAGTACTTATTCTATCGGTCTCTTTTGCCGAACCGCTAAGTTACGGGGACGTAAACACCTGGCATACATCCACTTCACTCAGTTCAACCTTTTCTCTCAAACAAGTTGAGAGTTGCTTGGCAATCCTGCAGGTAGGTGCTGGTGCCATATGAAAAACACTTGTGCCAGTGCCACCTAAAAACTACTTGTGACAGTAACATGTAAAAAGCACCAAATACACTCTGTAAAGTGGTCAGCATTAGGAAGGGCATCCAGCTGCAGAAACCATGCCAAAACAAATGGAGACTGGTGCAGGCCCTGACCTTATCAGCTCCTGTCAAACCATCCAACTCATCCAGCATGGAAAGCAAATGTTAAATGATGATGATGATGATGAAGTAATATCTAATGGGCCTTGCCAGGTATGGATACCTAATGCTTTTCTGTGTTGACACAGGCTCAACAGGACATTTTTTGAAGGGATGTTTCATAGCCGGATGCCCTTCCTTATAAAATATACATGGATAGTACACTATTTGATTCTAAAAACCATCAATTCAATAACCACTTGCTGCTTTTAAAGAAATCATAACAACCAGTTAAAGAATTAATTATTTCATTATTTTATTTCTTTATTGCCCACAGGGGGCTAAACATAGAGGGGACAGACAAGGGGATTAAGTTGATTACATCGACTCCAGTGATTAACTGGTACTTATTTAATCGACCCAGAAAGGATGAAAAGCAAAGTTGACCTCGGCGGAGTTTGAACTCAGAACATAATGGCAGATGAAATACTGCTAACCATTTCGCCCGGCGGGCTAACGTTTCTGCCAGCTCACTGCCTTAGGGTTAGGGTATTCAAATTTTGATATTATTGTCTCTGGTCTTTGTTCATTCAAGCACAAATAAAATTCTATACATTTATAGTGAAAAAGGAGCCCTAAAAATGTCTTATATGCCTTATTCGAATAATCTCCAACATCTAAAAATGTAGGAATCTGCAAAATTTTTTTCAAAAAACTGCATTTTTGAAGGAGAGGTGCGAAACTGCATTAGCCCCGGAATACCCAAGGGAAGAAGTTGACCAAGGAGTACAGGCCTTCTGATTGATGCAAAAAAAAAAAAAAAAGCAAGATACACTAGAGATCAACTAGAGAGCATAGCCCAGGACAGGAAAGGTTGAAGGATCGTTGGCATTTGCTTCAATAAAGACAATGGAGGAAGATGTGAAATTAAAAAAAAGGGAGAGTAGGATGATTGCCACTGACCAAAGGTCTGCTAGACAAGGCTGACCTGAAGTGAAGTAACAAAAAGGAAATTCATATTCCTTGTCTTTGGGCAAACTTATAGACTAAAACCACAGCTACAATGGGTTTTTTTTGCACCACTAAAGTGAATGGATTCTGTTGTAAGATGAAATATAATCAGTAATTTCATTTGTTCCAGTCCTTATCATGTAATCCACAACAAACGAAACACCGGATCAAATTGATTAGGATTGAACTAATATGTCTGGTTTAAATACTCAAGTATTTAAACCAGACGTATTGAAACTGACCAGATCCAGTCTTTCACACCTACCCTACAATATCATTCTAAAAATAAACAATCATCATCATCATCATTGTTTAACGTCTGCTTTCCATGCTGGCATGGGTTGAATGGTTTAACTGGGGTCTGGGAAGCCAGGAGGCTGCACCATGCCCCAATCTGATCTGGCAGTGTTTCAACAGCTGGATTCCCTTCCTAATGCCAATCACTCTGAGAGTGTAGGCAGTGCAATTTATGTCCCACCGGCACAGGGGCCAGAGGAGCTGGCATCAACCATGATCAGATGATGCTTTTTACATGCCACTGGCACAGAAGCCAGTCAAAGCGGCACTGGCATCAGCCACATTCGGATGGTGCTTTTTACATGCTACCAGCACATCATAAAAATTTCGAAGCTATGAGATACTTCATTGATTTTTTAAAATCTACATAATTAAGCATTATATTTGGTAAATTCATTTAAATGCTAAAGGGTTAAAACCAGAGAACTTTAAAAAAAAAAAGCAACTTCGATAGTTTTCTTCTTGTCTCAAATTTGAGTCCGTAAATTGTTTGTTTCAGTGACTCTCAATAAAGCTTTCAGGATATAGTTTTTACCATGTTTTACACAACCCTTTCATTACCATATTTCTACCAAAACATACTTTGTTTCAATTAATTCTGAAAATAATTAAGGATTTAGTCAAATAATTAAGAATTTAGACAAATAATTATGTCAGCATTAAGATGGTGCTTGGAACTTAAATTAGCATAAAATTTTGATGGAAGATTTATTTTTAATTTCAATTACTTTAAAACAGGATGTTTATGTCCTAAAACCAGGTTGGTAACAAAAGGGTTAATATGCAGAGCCATGCAAATTCTCTGTTAACTGTTGTTGCTGTTGGCACTCCGTCGCTTACAACGTCGAGGGTTCCAGTTGATCCAATCAATGGAACAGCCTGCTCGTGAAATTAACGTGCAAGTGGCTGAGCACTCCAGACACGTGTACCCTTAACGTAGTTCTCGGGGATATTCAGTGCGACACAGAGTGACAAGGCTGACCCTTTGAATTACAGACACAACAGAAACAGGAAGAAAGAGTGAGGGAACGTTGTGGTGAAAGAGTACAGCAGGGTTCGCCACCATCCCCTGCAGGAGCCTCGTGGAGCTTTAGGTGTTTTCGCTCAATAAACTCATAACGCCCGGTCTGGGAATCGAAACCGCGAGTCTGCTGCCCTAACCATTGGGCCATTGCGCCTCCACTCTCTGTTAACTAAATCTGTAATATAAAGTTGGTACCTAGACACAACGATGTACTCACTTTATTGTATGGCATTAATGCCATTGAGCAATTTTTTTTTTTTTTTTAAAGTTAAAACAAGACAAAAAGCCACTTCTTTTAAGGGATTTTCAGAAAATAATTCATTGCCAATGAAAATTGTGACCAAATAAGGAATTAAATTCTATTGGTGAAGGTGCTGAAGTGTACTGATAATAGTATTTACTAGACTTTCTACCCAGAGTTGCCTGGTAAAGTATTCACGGAATTGTCTGCCACTTTGTAGAATGTGAATTCATGGTACTTATGCATGTATATATATATACATGGCCTCAGTCTGGTCACTGAAACAGGTGAAAGATAAGAGGTATCATCATCATCATCATCATCGCTTAACGTCCGCTTTCCATGCTAGCATGGGTTGGACGATTTGACTGAGGACTGGTGCAACCGGATGGCTACACCAGGCTCCAATCTAATTTGGCAGAGTTTCTACAGCTGGATGCCCTTCCTAACGCCAACCACTCAGAGAGTGTAGTGGGTGCTTTTACGTGTCACCCGCACGAAAACGGCCACGCTCGAAATGGTGTCTTTTATGTGCCACCCGCACAAGCCAGTCCAGGGGCACTGGCAACGATCTCGCTCGAAAACCCTACAAGGCCAGTCAGGCGGTACTGGCAACGGTCATGCTCAGGATGGTGTGCAAAATGAAAGCTCAAATACTTTTAAATTACAATTCCATAACTTAAATACAATATCAAACTGATATTTGAGATTTATTTTTTATTTCAGATAAAATTGAAATAATCTGTGAAACCTTTCTTCAAAGTTTCATTCTTAAATAAAAGTTTATGTAACATATAAAATGGAAAAGTGACATTTTGAAGTAGATCTGATTTTTAGGCTGGTCATCACGTTGGCTCAGAGGAGAAGTATATTTGATTGTCATGTGTACAAATAAACACTAGCATTCCTTAATTTACCATTAAACAACAGTAATGAACACAATTCTCAATGCACTAAAAAGAAATTTTTCTTTGATCCATGTGTTACAAGGGCCATCTAGTTAAAAAGTTACAAGAAGAGTTATTCTTTGATAATAACCAGTTGTAACTTCAAGGTGGCGAGCTGGCAGAAACGTTAGCATACTGGGTGAAAAGCTTAGTGGTATTTCGTGAGACTTTATGTTCTGGGTTCAAATTCTACCAAGGTCAACTTTGCTTTTATCTTTTTGGGGTTGATAAATTAAGCACCAGTTGCATACTGGGGTCAATGTAATCAACTGGCCCCCTCCACCAATATTTCGGGCCTTGTGCCTAGAGTAGAAAAGATTGTCAACATGGATAGGGCAGTAAGCCGGCAGAAATGTAACCACGACAGGTGAAATGCTTAGTGGTATTTCGTGAGACTTTACATTCAGAGTTCATATTCTGCCAAGGTCAATTTTGCCTTTCACCCCTTCGAAGTCGATAAATTAAGTACCATTTACATACTGGGGTAAATCTAATCGACTGGCCCCCATCCATAAAATTTTGGGGCCTTGTGCCAAGAATAGCAAAGACTAACCACTTGTAACTGTTCTGTTAATTACTACATCAAAAATACGAACTTAGTCAGTCCGTTGCTCAGGTAAGTTCTATATGGTTGCTATTCTCACCAGAGTATCAAGAAAATCTTGTTTCTGTTCTTAAATTACTTCAGGTTAATTAAGAAAGTGATGCACTGTCGGTTGTACCATATTCAGAAACACCATAAACTGTATAATACAGAATATATTAGTATTCAATTAAACCTTGGGAGGGGCATTATGCCGGAAATAAACACACGCACTGGTTCAGTCCTTCATTAATTTATATAGTTTTTTGTTAAATTATTTCATTGCACTCTAACAATCTCTTCAGTAACTTGTCTCTCCACTTCCATTTATTTTGAATATATGATCTGGCGTTGTTTCAAAACTGTTTGGTATGAGCATGTGAGTGTGTGCAAGCTCGTATGTGTGCCAAAACAACGCCAGATCATATATTCAAAATAAATGGAAGTGGAGAGACAAGTTACTGAAGAGATTGCAAGAGTGCAATGAAATAATTTAACAAAAAACTATATAAATTAATAAAGGACTGAACCAGTGCGTGTGTTTATTACCGGCATAATGCCTCTCCCAAGGTTTAATTGTATTTCTTTCAACACACGTATCCACATCAAGAATCTTGCACACGAAATATTAGTATTCAATATCTGTAAATTATTGGAAATTTATGTTGAGTACCGTAAATCCTTGAGTATAATACACAGGGGAAAAACCTAAACCATGTGTATAATACGCACCCCTTCTCTAACTAGAGTCAAGGAGGTCTGTATAACGTCCTTGGTTTGTAAACATATATATAGTAACGTCCTTTATTATTATTGTATATATAACATAATGCAAACGTGTAGCTTTTTGTACACTTTGTTTGCAGAAAGTAAAGAAATAACAGTAATAACGTCAGTGAAAAATAAATATTGCTTAAGGTATTTTCGCGCCCGACATCACAAAAATGCGTCTGAATAAACATTGTCAGACAGCAAATAGAGACTCGGACATTGCTTAGAAAATATTTTTCATTTTTAACCTCGTATATAGTACACACTAGGGATTTTGACCTTTAAATTTTGGGGAAAAAATGTGGATTATACTCGAGGATTTACGGTAGTTATTTTCATCATCATCATTTAACGTCCGCTTTCCATGCTAGCATGGGTTGGACGATTTGACTGAGGACTGGTGACACCAGATGGCTACACCAGGCTCCGTGGTGCATAAATAAGCACAAGAAGTTTTTCAATTGTTAGGAGTAAATAGAATAATTAATTAACCAAAACCTAAAATTTTATTAGCACAGGCGCAGGTGTGACTGTGTGGTAAGAAGCTTGCTTCCTAACCACATGGTTCCAGGTTCAGTCCCACTGCGTGGCACCTTGAGTGTCTTCTCCTATAGCCTTGGGCCCAACCAAAGCCTAGTGAATGGATTTGGTAGACAGAAACTGAAAGAAGCCCATCGTGTGCATATATGTGTGTGTATGTGTTTTTTCCCTACCCCACCATCGCCTGACAACCAATGTCGGTGTGTTTGCGACCCCCGTAACTTAGCAGTTCAGCAAAAGAGACTGATAGAATAAGTACTAGGCTGACAAAGAATAAATCCTGGGGTCAATTTGTTCAACCAGAGGTGCTCCAGCATGGCTGCAGTCAAATGACTGAAGTAAGTAAAAGAATGAAAGAACATAAGGCGTATGACTGTTTTC
The DNA here is from genome assembly GCF_001194135.2 of Octopus bimaculoides. Taxonomy (NCBI): domain Eukaryota; kingdom Metazoa; phylum Mollusca; class Cephalopoda; order Octopoda; family Octopodidae; genus Octopus; species Octopus bimaculoides. The sequence goes on from NC_068985.1 coordinate 9,857,667, forward strand.
CAGCCAAACACAATCCATTTCTATGCCTTACCATTTTACAAACATGGGCACCTCACACAATTAGAGGACCCAAATTTTACTGATAACTTAACATTGCTGTTTTGCAGTCATCACCAGATGCTGGACAAGAAACTGAAACAGTCAACAACTTTGAAGAAAGCTGGGCTACAAATCCTCCTGATAAACAGGACTAGTGTTAAACCAGTAAACCTGGAGGAAGTGAGGGCTTTCACATACCTGCACAGCATCATTTGACACACCCAAAAATAAATAAATAAAATAGCACCACAGCAGACGAGGTAAGAATTGGCAAAGCCTGACCAGCTTTTTTGTAGCTTAATTGAAGAATATCTGATGCTCCAGAATTCTAACCATAACCCTAAGGATCAAATGTTCAAACAGTGGTAAACTAGGAAGCAAAATCCAATGGCACTGACTAGACGAATCTTGCTCAGTTCTTTGGTCATATAAAATCATCCACACTGATCTCTAAGGACTCTACATGAGATTAACATGGGGTAACTGACACACTATGAACACCAGTAACCAGCAATGCCAGTGAAGTCTTTACATGGAATACTCGGGCAAATGCAGTTTTGCACCTCTCCTTGAAAAATGCATTTTTTTGGATTCCTATGTTTAAGATGTACGAGATTATGAATATGCAAAAAAAATTTTTAACCCCACACAAAAAAAAATTTGAACTTTTTCAAAATTTTTTTCCTCTTATGTTTTAGATGATGGAGATTCCAAATATGCAAGAAGCCACGTTTTGAAACTTTTAAATTCAATAAGCATATATAGATATATGTATAAAGAGATAGATATGTCTTCCTATGGCTAAAAATAACAGTAACACTGTCTTCTATAGGACTGCCACATTTAGTTGACAAATGTATTTTATGAATAAACGGACAGAGATAAATAAATAAATTAAAAATTTTTTTTTTTTTGCATATTTGTAATCACCAACATCTAAAACGTAGGAATCCACAAATATTTTTTCAAAAAAACTGCATTTTCCAAGGAGTGGTGCGAAAGTGCTTTAGCCCCGGAATACCCAATGGAAGAAGTTGACCAAGGAGTACAGACCTTCTGATTGATGAAAAAAAAAAAAAGAAAGAAAAAAAGTAAGTAGAGAGCATAGCCCAGGACAGGAAAGGTTGAAAAATTATTGCTATTAGCTTCAATAAAGACAATGGATGAAGATGTGAAATTAAAAGAAAAAAAAGGAAGAGTAGGATGATTGCCACTGACCTGAAGTGAAGTAACAAAAAGGAAATTCATATTCCTTCTCTTTGGGCAAACTTGGGTGTTCATAAGTGTGTGGAAAACGAATATGAAAAAACAAATGTGCGCTGACGACCCTGAGGTAGGGAGGGG